>NC_083620.1:29357820-29360320 GCF_963584025.1 Labrus mixtus | reverse complement strand
TTATTCTCCCCCGGTCTTCATGTCCCCTGGTCTTCATGTCCCCGGTCTTATTCTCCCCCGGTCTTCATGTCCCTGGTCTTATTCTCCCCCGGTCTTCATGTCCCCGGTCTTCATGTCCCCGGTCTTATTCTCCCCCGGTCTTCATGTCCCCCAGTCTACATGTCCCCGGTCTTCATGTCCCCCGGTCTTCATGTCCCCCGGTCTTCATGTCCCCGGTCTTATTCTCCCCCGGTTTTCATGTCCCTGATCTTATTCTCCCCCGGTCTTCATGTCCCCGGTCTTCGTGTCCCCGGTCTTATTCTCCCCCGGTCTTCATGTCCCTGGTCTTATTCTCCCCCGGTCTTCATGTCCCCGGTCTTCATGTCCCCGGTCTTCATGTCCCCGGTCTTATTCTCCCCCGGTCTTCATGTCCCCCAGTCTACATGTCCCCGGTCTTCATGTCCCCGGTCTTATTCTCCCCCGGTCTTCATGTCCCAGGTCTTCATGTCCTCCGGTGTCCATGACCTCTGACGACTCTTTCTGATCATTTTCCAAATGGTTCACTCTTTTTAAGAGACAAATCAACAAAGTGCCTCTTCAGTCAAATTAATACCTTCTGTAAGCTGCTGTGTGAACACTGAGAGATATTAAAATCCATATTAAGTCCAGGGTACCTATACGCTGAAACGTCCTTCATGGTGTTTCTGTGAAGGACGCTGAAGGACTGAGGGGACGAAGGTTTCTTTCTCATGTTTAATGTTAGCAAACAGAAATATTCAGACGTCTTAGGTTCTTCCACCAGACACCAGATTTAAAATGTTAACCTGCCGGCTGTTTGACATGAGAGTGGATGTTAATAATCTGATGAATCTCCTTTTATCAGATGATTACATTCAAGAGGAGTCGCTGCAAAAAGAGCAGAAAGAGGAGCTCACTCCAACAGTAACAAATCTTCAGGTGCACGCCCGCAAAAAGACGACAAGAAAACAGAAAAGTCAGCAAACTCAGAGTCCATTAAAGTGTAAATGTTATCTCTGTCGAGCAGCAGTGATATACAGGAAGTCTTTCACACACTAAAGGAGGCTGCTCTGTGAAACCAAGCAGCAGTTTAAAAATGAAGCCGGTGCTGAAGTGTAACATCCTGCAGTTCCTGGAGTGTCCACTAGAGGCTGGCTGCAGAAGCACAGGAAGTCACATACACACCCATTCTAAAAAGCCTGTTTTTACAGCAGAGATGAACATGTTTACAGCCTGGTTCAAAAAACCAAATAGGTGTGTTTAGCGTGTAGCTGACCTGATTGACAGGTGGGCGCGGTGTAACGGTTTGTCAGGAGGTTTAAAACCCGCCTCAGCTCCAGCTCTCAGCCTGTCGTTAGGTTGACTGAAAGTTAGACTGAGACAGCATTTCCAGCATGGAGACCGCCATCGATGGGACTCCAGCGCCCCCTGCTGGAGCAGACTGGGGACGTCACTCAGGCTTCAAACATTCAGATTTACAGTCTGTGAGTTAAAACAGGAAGTAGACCAACACATCAAGACAATAAATACAACAAATATAAACATCTTTACACTCGCTGGTTACATGACGTGATAATAGACTAACTGCTCCTTAATGTTCTAATGCACTCTCCTTGTTTAGGGAGTAAACCAGGTGGAGGTGTGACCTTAAACATCACATTGAAGCTGTTATAACAAATCATGTAATCCTGCACGATTATGAAGTTTTTTACACCTCGTCCTCCTCCTTTGACTTAAAGCACGGCGCTGCAGAGGTTAGCGCCTCACAGCGAGGAGGATTCAGACAGGAGCCTTTGTGTGTGCTCGCCAGCAAATCACACGCTCATCAAAGTCTTGAGAATCATTTTAAAAGGCAGGGTCGGTCATTTCCTCCAGATCCACTTTTTAAGATTTTGGTGTAAATTGTCTTTAGGTCCTGACAGACATTAATAACTCAGGTTCTCTGAAAAAGGAACAAAGAAAATCCATCATCTGTATCAGTTTGTAAGTCTGTAAAAACTTTGACCAATGTCTGCCACGAGGTACCAATCTGATGAACCAATCAGACGCCTCCCTGTCTCCCTGCTCGCTCTCTACCTCTTGCGTGCTCTAGCTCACACTCAAAGAGCGTCACCGATGACTTTAGGAGTTTATACTGTGAGTTTACTGAATGAGACATGAGACGACATAGTTTCTACACAATGACAGAGATGAGCTGAGGTCCACTTCTGGAGGGACAACGCCCGATGTAAGTGAGGGGGCGTGGCTTTAGAGGGAGCACAGAGAGGGGAGACCGAAATATCCAACATGTCAGAGATTCATCTGACTGAAATGTGTCCAGATTTCAAACATGGCGTCTAAATGGGCCTGACCTCGTACTGCTCATGCTTCTGCTTCTGACACTGAGTGTCTTTTCTTTTACAGGAAACCATGACGACCAAGTTTGAGATGTCCAAGATGGAGTGAAGGAGAGTGGAGGAAACAGGAAGCAGGAGATGAGGAGTGAACGAGTGGAGGAAACAGG
>NC_083620.1:29342820-29345320 GCF_963584025.1 Labrus mixtus | reverse complement strand
TTCTTCACACCTGAGTGTACGACAGCGGAGTCGGAGCACGATGAGAGGCTCTCACACGCTGTCTGACATGTTTATTAGACCGTACATTATTCAGTCAAACCGACCTTCAGCAGGACACGCCCCCTAAACACAAGATGAGGATTTTTCTGTGATATGGTCTTGGTCTTGACTCGGTCTTGATCCCTAATCGTCTCGGAGCACTCCGGTCTCGGGTCTGTCTTGGTCTCAGTTTTTGTTTGTCTTGACTTCAACACACCTGTGTCAGCAGCTTCATTTTCTACCTGCCTACAGCGAGCGAGCAGGTTAGCGTCCTCCTCTGAGCGAGCCCTCCGTCGAGATGCCTCGTACCTGTTGGTCTGATGGGGTCAGTCACCTGTGTGTGTCAGATATCCTCGCCACATTTATTTACATTTCTTTATATGTTGAAGTTTAAATGTGTGTCAGTTTATATCGACATGTCTTTACAGACGTATCGTCTCCTGGTGCTCTTATGACCTCATCCTGATATAAATGACCTTTCCCCGAGTCGTTTGACTCAAATCCTGTTTTTCACTGCAGGTTTATAAAGAGGAATATAAATATGATTTATCCTGTTGATCCTCTGCAGACCTCTCAGATACACCGAGGTCAGGAGGAAACATCCTGAAACACCTGGCCATTTAACTATCCATTTTCCCATTTTTCTGCTGCATGTTGTTTTTTCTTTGTTTTAAACATTTAAAGGTCAAATATTTAAAATCCTCTTCTCCATGTTCCTCTAACTCTAACATGTGTCTCTAGTCTGTCTACAAACCCCCCAATGATGAGAAAAGTCCATCCTCTCTGTCTTATACCTGCTCCACTTTTCAGAAAATGTGTGTTCAAACAGGCCGTTTGGAGATTTTCCCTTCATGACATCACAAAGGGCAATAGCCCCTCCCCCAGGTGGGTGACACTCCCACAGCTAGGTGTTTGTTCTGCCCTCTGAGTCTGCCTTATCACCGTAAACAATAGGACATGGAACGAGAAAGCACCGAGACACCTGAGCCCTTCCAGAGAGGGGGCGTGGTCAGACACAGCTCATTTACATATTTAAAGGTACAGACACAGAAACAGCCTGTTCTGAGCAGGGCTGACATAGAGGGGTTTATAGACATGATCAAATACAGGATCAGAGTGGATTTAGAACAAGAAACTTCACACACATGTTTTGAGGAGCTCTGAGACTTATTTAAACTGAAGAAGAAGAGGAGGATATGTGACTTTTAATTTTCACCTTTAAGTCGATTATTTGACTAAAATAAGTAAAGTGTAAACACAGAAACAGAGGTGACAGTTTCCTGTCTGAGTTGAATCCTGATGCGTAAAATATAAAAGTAGTGCAGCCACGTTTGGTGTGAGGGGACTGTGTCTGGCATATGGACGACCTCCGCCCTCCCCTCCCCCCCGTCCCCCCTCCAGCCCCCCCTCCCCCGCCTGCTGCCAGCTAATACATACAGATCTACTTTAATACAAAGAAATCTCCTATTATTCCTCCCATTACGTAAAGGGATGAGATTATCGATACGCAGATTAATGAGCATCCAATGGTGTTCAAGCGTGCACCCCCCCACCTCCCTCCTCTCCCTCCACCCCCCCCCCCCCCTTCCTTCACTCCTGCAGATAAAAAATAAAAAACCTCACACTGACTTGCGGTTTAGTTGTTAGATTTTAGTCTTTATTGTACTATTTTTTTTCTTGACAATTTGCTAGCGGACATGTGAAAACTTGGACCAACAAAACATCATCATCATCATCATCATCATCATCATTATTATTTTTTAATTACAGCGTATCGTCTGCGACTGCGGTAACAGTGAGAAGATGTGAAGTTTTTAGAAAACAAGAAAAGAGAAGAAAAAAACAAAAATCCCAAAACCGAACAGGAAGAAAAAAACAAAAAAACATTTGACTTTAATATTTGATGGTGATTTTTTCCTTTTTTTTCTTTTTTATTCTTCATGTACACAATATAACAGTCTAAAAACATTAAACACACAGAGCTGAAGACATCGCAGTGTTGGTGTGGGGGGGGGGGGGGTGGCAGTCCTCGGGGCAGTTTATATACTGTAGCAACATGGTCCTGCTGTACTGTCAAATATCTACGGGGACGGATGAGGAGGAGGTGGGGGGAGGGGGGGGGGAGGAGGCGGAGGAGGAGGAAGAAGGGGGGACTACAAACCAAAATGGCCGTCATATAAAACTAACAGTCTTTTTTTTTCTTTTTTTTTGTTGTACTTTAAATCCACCAATCAGGAGTCGGTAGAGACAGAGAGCAGAGGAGAATAAAAGGAGGGGGGGGGGGAGGAGGAGGAGGAATGTCTCGATTTTTACATTTCTGCATTTTTCTTTTTCTCTCGTAGACAATATAAAATCTCACAGACAAGCAAAGAAAAAATAAAAACACTGGATGTACATGTTTGTTTGTACGTATGGATGTGTCGGACGGAGGAGGGGGGGGCGGATGGATGGATGGATGGAG
>NC_083620.1:29295320-29330320 GCF_963584025.1 Labrus mixtus | reverse complement strand
CTCCTTCAGCCTTCTCCTCGCCTCCCTCTGCTTTCCCCTCCTCCTCCTCCGCTGCTCCTCCGTCCGGCTTCGCCTCCTCTCCCTCCTCCACTCCCGCGGCGGCGCCCTCCTCCGGCTTGCCGGCGGAGTCTTTGTCGGAGCCCTTGGCCTTGCCGCTGATGCCGACCATGGACGGGTCCCTCTTCAGGCCCTGGAACGTCCAGGAGCGCTTCAGCTTCCACCTCTTCTGCCCCGACTCCTTGGAGTCCAGCGTGGAGGAGTCTCCGCCTCCTTCTCCGTCTGCTCCCTCCTCCTTGCACTCCTCTCCTCCTCCTCCTCCCCCTCCCCCGCTCTTCTTATGCGCCTTCTGAGCCATGAGCTTCTTGAAGGAGTGCCAGCGCTTCATGTGCTTGGTGGTTGCCGAGGACGACGAAGCTTTCTGCTCCTCCTCCGCGCCTCCCTCCGCGCCTCCCGCTGCACCTCCCTCCTCTATGGTGGAGTCGGCGGAGGCGTTAAGTGCTTCGGCGTCTGCCAGCCGGTCGAGGGACTTGGACCGAACCTTGATTGGTTTCTGGGGGTCTGCGGCGGCGCCGTCCTTCTTCTCGGTACTGCGGTGAGAGAAGATCCTCGCCACCGGCTTCCTGATCAGATCCCGCACCGTGGATTTGGCCTCTGCCGGTTTGCTCTTCTCTGCCTTCTTCTCCTCCTCCTTCTCCCCGTTTTCCGGAGCTTTCTCGATCGCTTCCTCTCCTTCCGCGCCGCCCTCCGCTCCTCCGTCAGCTGCTGCGGCCTCTTCCACCTTCTCGCCCTCTTTCTCTCCTCCTTCGGCTGCGTTCTCTTCTCCTCCGGCGGCCGTCGTGCTCGCCTCCTTCTTCTTCCGTCCTCCCATCACCTTCCCCAGGCCGCTCTTGTTGAGGAAGGAGTCCAAGAAGGAGGTCTTGGGCTCAGCGGAGGAGGTGCCATCCGAGCTCTGAGGCGCCGCCGCCTCCCCGCTCTCCGCTGCGTCGGCCTCCTCAGCTCCGGCAGCCGTGTCGTTATTCACAGTCTCTTTGTTATCGACGACCTCGCTGTTGACGGCCGCGCCATCTTTATCGACAACCTCGCTGTTGACAGCCGTGCCGTCTTTATCGACAACCTCGCTGTTGACAGTCTCTGAGTTTGCGTTGGCGTTTTTAGTCGGTTGCTCCGCCTCTGCGGGCTTGCTCTCGGGGGTTTTTCCGTCTTCCTGGACCACCGGCGCCGCGTTGGCCTCCGTTGCCGCCATTTCAGAAAAGGGAAAAACAAACAACAATAACCAAAAAAAAAAAAAGTGGGTTCCTTCCTTTTCTTCCCTGGCCTTCTGCCCTCCTCTTCCTCGCTCTCTTTCTGGTGTTTCGTTTCCTCCCGCTGCGTTGGTGCTCTCAGGTCATGGAGAGCAGGGTGGAGAACATTGGTGGAGGAAAGATACTCAGCATCCTACTCGTCCTCCAAACTCCTGAAGAGAGAGAGAGAGAGAGGAAGAGGCACAGATGGTTAATAGTCTAAATCAACGCCATAGACACTCAATTAGTCTGGTCTAGACTGTGCATTGAATTGGGAATGAAGGGTAACAAAGTAGAGAAATCTCAGCAGGAAATGCGATGCAATTATGATGTTTCAGATTGAGTCGCTCTTTCCGACCTCCTCGCTGTGGGTGAGTCGATGTGGGGCACACATTCAGTCTTTGTAATTGAAACGACTGAGGCTGGAGGATTCAAAGCGTGCACCAGACAGTAGCAATAAAAAAAAGAAGCCTTGCTTCCTGAAAAGCTGCATCAGTATTCTGCTGGTTGTTTTTCAGATGAACTTTGAAACAGCCCTGAGCGGGTAGATGTGTACTCAATATTTAAAGGTGATTTCCTGTTTGAACGCTCCGACCAGCTCAGGAAGCTGATTTAAGAAACATGAGATGTTAAATGTTGTATCGAAATGCAAAAAGTTTAGAGAAAAAAGTATTGATTAGAGATCAAATATTGCACATCTGAAGGCACGCCAAGCAGACGGCAAAGAACGAGTGGAGACGAAGGTCGACTCACATCTTGGCCAAAAAGTTGCACTTGAACACACCGCAAAGACTACAGCTGACGGCCAACCACCACGTCTGTTCTGCTCATGTGTGAGATGAAATAACTCTCCATGCCAGCAGGGGGCGGTAGTCCGCTGTAACGATACGAGAAGACCATTTTCACACCGCTGTCGCTCACCACTCGTATTATAGGTCGTCTACTAATGGAGAATAATGTCTGATAAAAAGTAGAAAATGGCGCTGGCGTTGTCAGTTCTTTGTGTTTTAGTGGAAAAAGAAAAGAAGAGGAGGAGGAGACAAATAAGGAGAAACCGCACTAATGGGTGAAAGCATGGATACTACAGAGACATGCTCAAGAGGCTTTACTGAACCTGAGAGAGCTGGAGAGAAATGAAACCTCCCAACTCTCACAAGACTAGAAGAGCGCGATACAAGTCAATTAACCATTTACTGAGGCAACGAAAACAAAAGGTCAAAGGTCGCTCAGGTGGGTTCAGTCCACAGCAGAACAGAGTCTCGTGTCGGTTTGAAGCAGACCCTCCCGTTTATGGAAAGTTCAAAGTCTGTATTTTTATTTTAGTTAAATTCATCGACTCTGATATTATCAGGTTGAGAACGCTGCAAGGAGCCGCATTCGTCAACAGAGCTGTCAATCATGACGTCTTACTCGCACTTTTTTTCCATCGCATAACTAATGAAACAAAACTACTCGATGAACATTAATCAACGTGATAAGAACGAACTGTCCCGACAGATTCCTGGTTTGACACAAGACAATCTGACTTGTATTTTAAATTTAAAGTTTGACAAAAGTCCCATCTGTTAACATGGAGGAGGTGGAGTCTATGACCCCTACTGCATCCGGTCAGCAGGGGGAGCTCTAAGTATGACAGCTTCACTCCAAGGCGGCTGTTTCTCCGTCCATCTTTATATACAGTTTAATGAGAAACTGAAGACTGAAGATAGACTGAGGGCATTGACTGACAAACCAGGTTATTTAGTTTTTTACAAAAGTATGTTTCTCACCCTCTTTTGTTTTTTACACAAAATGACATAAAGGGGATTAAACCTGGACCCGTTTGTCCCCGGTTGGGTCTGGCGTCCCATACCTCCTATAAATCCACACAATTTCAGTTTAATAATTGTAATCTCCGAGCTTAAATGGAGACGAACTTGATGACACCGCTCTTACATCATCCGGGTCAGAGCCATGAGAAGACATTACACAATGTTTTTATAAGCTGATTAAACCTGTGGAGCGGCCGTTAAGAGGGGGGGGGGGGGAGGGGGGGATGTATAGTTAATGTTTTTAAAACGCGGCTCAGTCGTAGTGTACCACCTTGCAGAAGTCAATGAATGAATCATCAGCAGATCAATGAATCTGTGAGTCACACGCTGCTGTGGAGTAACCGACTTTTCAGCAGTCCAGACGTTTAGTGAACACAGTCACACACTCTCAGAGGAGAGAGTGAAGGAGTGAGTCAGACGGAGGGAGGGAGGCACTCAGGTGGAGAAACAATCTCACCGGGGAGAGACGGAGGGCCGAGCGAGGGAGGGAAGTACAGTGAGAGAGACAGAGAGGGCGAGGTGTAAACACATACATCACATGCTCCACATAATCTCACTCTGTTGTTGCCACAACCGACTGACTGGCCGACCAACTGGAAGGCTTACTGGTTGAGTGGCTGCCATCTTGGCTCCCTGGCCGCCTTACCGGCTGGGTGATGGGGCGGCTGACTGGCTTACCGACTGATGGATGGCTTACTGCCATTAGCTGCTGACGAGTTAATTTACTGACTGATACACTAACAGCTGATTGGTTAACTCACTGATTGTTTAAACAGCACACACACAGACTGAACGCAGCGATGCAAACGTTCAATCAATTGGAAGACACAATCGTGTTGACACAACTGGGTTAAACACCCCGAGGGCTCTGGTGAGAAGACGGACGTGGACATCATTAAAGAAACAGACTTCATCTTGGAAGGAGCTTCATTGGACGATCAAAGATTGGTTTTTTGGGCGATCTCTCTGCAACCAATTTCAAACGTGCACTGCTGTAGATTTCTTAGACATTTCAGGCAGGCTTTCAAAATCTTCCCCGAGTCAGTTGTTCACACATGCACCTCACAGCGGTCGGACATGAAGGTGGCTCTCATGAGGAAGGCGTGTGAAGGACAACGTGGAAATGGCGGTTGAATCAACAGAGTCCGACGCTCCTTAGAAGACAATTAAAAAATATCAGCAATATAGTGGTGCACAGAAAACATAATGAAGCAGTTTAGCCCCGCCCACTTCTCTGAATATTGTAATATCTCACATCTGATCAGCCTCCCCTGAAATTTTCGAGAAATGTGGAAACAGGAGTGCATGTGTGAAAGCGGCCTTAGAGAGTCGGTTGCCATGGCGATGCTCCTGCGTTGCTCTTTCTGCACTAACAGCAAAAAGTACAGCTAAGCACAGGACAAATGTGTGTCAACTCAGGGTCTCATAAACACTCTAACTACTCACACCAGACTCCCTGGATACACGTTCATGTTCTTCCTCTACCTCAGACTCAGACTAGCCGTCGTGTTTGCCAACTTGGGGCCCTGTTTTTTCATTTTCATTGCGAGCTTTATATGCACCCTCTCTCATTCCAGAGAGGCGGTCTCACATGATCTGTACATGCAGCGAGTCCAGTCTGTAAGCACGACCTGATGAACCCGGGCCGCTGGCCTCCACCTGAACCTCGACGCCGCACCGTCACCAAATGTTAACTATCCTGAGCTTCAGATTGCTGTTAGCCTCCGAGCTCTGACGCACTCAGTTTAATTTATTCTGCTGACAGCCCAGAGACACAAACCAACACCTCCACCTGGCACACACACAAAAACTACTACACAATGTTAAGAATCAAATAGTGTCGCTCAGCCAAATACAAGCCCGAGCAGACTCCCTGCATGTGTCAGGGCTTCCTCTGCAGCTGTCAGTGGATTTATCTTGGATCCATTATGTACTAGAGGGGGCAGCGCTGCTCTTCACTTCTCTGTTTGCAGCTACAACAGTCCATGAAGGCTTTCATTAGTTCAGTGACACGTTTGCTCAGGAGGTCTGGAGAGTCACATTAGCGGCTGAATTAGATTAAGAAGCTCTTTATCTAATATTCTGAGAATCAATAATTCAGTCTGTGGAGGCTGGATTTGTTACATTCTTTACTTGCAAACAGACGAGTTCCCCCTTCTTACAACCAGGAGACCTTTATGACCTTCTCTGTCTGGGACGCGAGAGGGGGAATCTTGCAATATTTTCAATCACCTTAAAGGTTTTATATGTGATGTTTTGATCCAGCAGATGTCGCCCTTGAGCACCAGCGTGAAACCAAAACAACTCGCGCTGCATTGTTGTGTTAGCATGCTAATGCTAGCGATCTTTATTATGCTCGTATCTTCACACTGCATGTAAATTTACCTGAAATGAGCATGATCTAGAAACACAGTTAAGTAGTGAGTACAGTATGTTATTCTTCTTTTCTCTAGTCCCTCAATTAAACAACTTTTGTACACGAGGGGAGGAGTCAGCCGGCCGTCCGGGCGATGTAAACAAAGTGAAGATAGGACTCTGAAAACTCTGAAAACATCACAGACAGTGGGACTCGGGTGTTACACCCATTGTAGACAGTCATGACTCACAGAGTTATTTTCAGAGGATAAACTTGATATAAAGCCTTTTAACATCCTGCAAGTCTTGAAAACGATGAGAGTGCACCGTTATTCTGGTGACAAGATGTAAACAGGTCTGAAGTTCACGAGGGGATAAACTGCAGCGCGGGGCTAAAGCTTCACACTTCACTTCTCTCCATGAATATGAATGCAGAGTCTTAACACATCCGAGCTGACCCTTTTAGAAGTCTGCAGAAAGTCTATTCAAAGCCCCGTGGGGACTCCATGAATTGTCCATTTTGAATGGCACCAGTCTTTTCTTCTGAATAACGCCTGCTGAGGAACAACTCTCCTCCGACTTCAGAGCTCTAAGACCTTCACATGAAACACTTCTCTTCAAGGTCAGCATCGAGGATGAAGAGTTTTATCTAGCGACGTCGCCTTCTTTCCAACAATGGAAACACTCTGCATCCTCCAGAACGAGGACCGTTTGTCACTTCATCCCCCTTATGGGAATGACTGTTCAGTCTTCACTCGTCGATGGCTCTATGCACCACCTTCACAAGTGTTGCTTCATAGGAAAACCATCAAGTCATCCAACCCGTACCACCGAAAGAAAATAAATAACTAGTGTCACTGAGACTCTCATGAACTTATCAATTGTAATACCAATGTTTGATAATTAGTGTAGAATTTCTATATATAGTGTGTATATGTGTGTGTATGTATATGTGTGTATGTTTGTCTTGTATGTCATTGTTTAGTTACTCTGCTGTGTTTTAAGTAGGAAAATAATTATATGATTACCTTTTTGACATGCAACAGGTTCATCTTGGTGTTCTTGATTTGTTCTTTGCCTGTTATTGTGTTGTCATTTATTTCTATTTTTGTCTTTTTGTGTTCCGTCTTGGACTTTTTTGTTTTTATAATTTAATTTGTGTGGATTTTAAATTCATGTTTGTATGAATGGACCCCAGGAAGAGTAGTCGCTACTTAGGTAGAGGCTAATGGGGATCCAAATAAATAAACAAATAAACCGCAGAGTTTAAAGTCCTGTATTTGTTCGACCAATCCCTGATTGCCTTTATTGCATAGTCAGACTTTCACCTTTCCTCCTGGAACAACGACTCAAGTCGCTGCCTAACTATGAACTATTATGGGCTGTAATAAGCTGCTGCAGAGAGGACTTATACGGTTTTATTTTTAGTGTTCACAGTCTCAGAATATCTATCCAAATTTTACATTTCAGCATCTTCAGACGACCTGTCTCATGAACTAGCTGTGTCTTATGATGCTTTTATAATGGCACAAAACTCCTGATCGCAGGTCACCATGTGGTGGACTCTGAAGCTTCAGTGTTTATCCAGCTCTGCATGGGTCTGTAAACCTTTCTGTGTTCTAACCTCTCTCCATTTTTCAAAAGCATCTCCAATATTGATCCTAGTTTGAGCACGTTTCTGCTCGTGGAGCTTATTAGAAACATGCAGAGGCTTTTTAGGTCGGGTACAATCACTTCTATCTGAACCACTTCTCTTGACCCGCTTCCATCGCTGCAACACCTGTTGACCTGATAACTGCTCTCATATCTGGCAAACCGAGGGGCGTCCAAAACGGCTGTGCGGACTCTTTATCTTCGTCCACCGCTTCAGCGTTGTTTCTTAACCTCCTTGTTTCTTAACCTCTAAAACAGCCCCCCCACTGAGAGGTGCATGTGTGAACAAGCAAGCCAGGAAGATTTCAGCGGCAGTCTTTTTGAAATTGTGTACATGACTCTACAAGTGAAGGAAAGATGGAACATTTTGGATTCAGATGATGCGTTCATGGAGCAAGCATTGACGCCATTTTGTCGTTATCTTGAGAAAATGTAGCTTGGACAGCCGAGGTATGAATACGGCTGTACGTCCTCTTTTTTTAAGACTCAAACATCGACAGACTCAGGAATAAAAATCCTCAAAATGACAGCTAGAAACAAGACACCATAGTTTGAATATGAGCGAGACTCGTCTGGATTTTCACCCAGCTGTTGGAGGCACGTTGAGCCACACGAGACCGAGCTCGTCTTTGTTTCAGTTTCTCTTTTATTTTGGGAGTTTTTTTTTTTTTGACTTGGTGGGTGATTATGCAGCAGCAGCAGAGGAGCATTAGCGTGTTGGATGGTGGATGTGAGGCTGAAGCCCCGAGGTGTTGGAGCAGCATCAGACGGAGAGAGGAGGACGACAAAATGGAGGGATGGGAGGAAATAAAGAGGGGGGGGAGGAGAGGACTGGTGCAGACATGGGCTGACTGGGAGGCTCTGTCTGTCCGTCTGTCTGTGTGTGTCACTGTCTGGATTTATCCTCATGTCTGTCCTTCACTTTACCCTGCCATCATTTTCCTCTCGTCCGCCTTTTCCTTTCCCCTTCCCTCCGTCTACATCTCCTCCTCCTCCATGTCTTATTTTCTGTCTCCCTGTTGCTCCTCCTGTTTTCTTTCTCCTGTTATATCTCTTTTGGTCTCTCTGCCATCTTTATTTTTTTGTTCTCACATCTTCCATGTCGTCTCCTGTTTGTCTTTTGTTCCCTCTCTCGTCCTCCTTTTCTTTCTTTCTGTCTCTCTCTCTCTTTCGGTCGATCCATCTCCGTCTGTCTGGCTCTTTGCATTCCTGATTGCCTCTTTGTTTTTTTTTTTTGTTTTTTTTAAATCATTACAACATAATGCACGCAATCATTGCTGTAGCCTCTTTTTAAAAGTGGAAGTTGCAGAAAGTAAATCGAGGACACGCTGCCTCTGCGATGTGAAACAGGTTGAAACGAGGTCCAGTGGGAATTCAACACAGAGTGAGAGACTGGGAGAGCTTTTCTGTTTGCAGCACTTCATCTGATCTGTGTTTCTATTTAATCTGGATTGAGACGCAAAGTTCCCCCTCGCGCTCTCCCAGAGAAGTATCTGCTAATTTACAGCCGGGAATCCATTTGTATCGACGGAACGAGAACACGTTTTTAATGAATTAATTTACCAGCCATAAAACACTCATTCTGACTGCGTCTGTCTTCCAACCTTATCCTCCTGTATCGACTAAAGAGAGATTCATTATCACGGTCGGTCAGACACTGAAGCCGCTCCGAGATAAGAAACTGAAAGACAAGACGTCAGAGCTTTTCTTTGAGACCACCGCTCGCCCTCGTCACGGTCCAATAAGCCTCCTGACTCAATAAAAACTGCTTTCACTTTTCATCCAAGAAACCAGATTATACCATTTTATTTCAGTTTATTTTAAAGAATGTAAAAACTCCATCCCCTCTGCACCTTTAAGAAAAAGCTAAAGACCCAGCTCTTTCATGAATACCTACTAACTTAATGATGATGGTCTCCATATTATTGATGATGATGATGGTAATGACGATGGTTTTTGTTTGATAACGACGACTTATAAGATGGTTTCTATACTGATTAGAGCTCTCAAGAACTGCCCTCAATGTTGTGCTTTGCCTCTGGTCACTTCCTGTCAGCACCTGTGTGTCCAATCAGACTCAAAGCTGATCGTTTGCTCTTACTGACATTGTTCCCTTTTTTCTAGATCCTTGCTTGTGTTGTTCTTACTCTCTGATGTACGTCGCTTTGGAGAAAAGAGTCTGATAAGTGAATTGTAGTTCTAGAAAACCTAAATTAGAGACAAAAGCATCTGAAAGTGAGAGATCGTCTTTAGGTGATTCGCCAATCTTTGCCTGTAGGGGGCAGCGTCTAGATACTTTAAATACAACCAAAGAAACATTTTCTTAATTTTACGCCTCCATCATTTTCATTAAATGTGAAACGTCACAGGGGCGTAAATATCGCAGCTTGAAACGGCAGCTTGAACAGAGCTATTCTCTTTTCCCCGACTTCTTATCCTGCTCACTGTCCTCCAAAAAGAACGGAATAAAAGCCCAAAAATCGATCTTAAAAACTAAAATGTAATCGATAACTTTGTGTTTCACAGCACAACAGGCATGGCAGGCAACTACTGGCCACTAGGGGGCCCCCAACGGACAAACTTTGAAAGCACAGCATTGCCTCAAATTGTGCAAATCGAATGACAGTAGGAAACCTCCCTAAGGGGGCCCCGTCTGACAGCACTCACTCTCCGTCTCAGGGTGGAAAAAGAAAAAGAGGAAAATTCATTGGAAGGGGGCCCCCAAAGAAACTTTACCCAGGGCCCCAACAGAACTTAGAATCGCCCCTGCACACGGGATCTCAAGCGTGACAGTCCTTCATCTTTTTACCTGAACATCCTCCACACCTGTCGGCCTATTGAAGCTTCCTTTCTCTAAGTCACCGCCTGCTGTAGCTCCGCCTTTTCTTTTCTGTGACCAAAAGAGCCGAACAGAAATGTAAAAAGAGTCATTCAAACTGTCTCACAGCCGGTTCAATGAAATGTTAGCTTGTTGAATTTAAAATATGTTTCTGCATCCATAACGACTCGCACACGATCATGATTTCCAGACGACGGGTTCAACATCTAAACGCCATCATGTGTCTGCTTGAATCCAACATGGCGCTCCATTAAACAGAGGGGGACGTCCCGTCAGTCAGCCGTCTTCTCAGGTGGACAAAGTTTCAGCGTCTGATGCAGATAACTTTTGTCCATCACGCCGGCGCTCGCTCGCGGGGCCCTCTCGGGGGTGCATTTTCCAGCCGCCTGTGTTTTCGCTCCGTGATGACAATCTAATTCTCCCGTTAATGCGGTTTTAATGGAGGTCAACGGGGAGTCGGCACTGAGTGGCCAATCACTGCGTCCCCTCTTCACACTGTGATAATGGCCCTCCTCTTCACACCTTCCTGCTATCAGCGGGGACGGCGTTCACACACAGACACGCAGCTCGCTTCAACCCTTTGTGGTGCAGATTTTCTTTTCTTCTTATGGAAATGTGTAAATGCAGTTTGGAGTGTCACTATTAGCAGCTGCAGGCAGATCTGAAATGAGTCATCGGCTTCACAATCGTACAAGTTGCTCCGTCAAATCGAATGATTCATGCTCTTTTTTTTGTTACTCAGGGTCGGTTTGTGAACGCTGGATTCAGTGAGTCCTGCTCCCAAACAGAACCAATAGAAAGCAGAGTCTTATTTCTAATCGGTGTAGTTCTTCTGACTGCTCAAAGCAGAGCAGAGTCACACCTCCACATTCACACCTCAGTCACACTCTGATGGCAGAGGCTGCTGTGGAAAGAGTCCATTAGCTCGGGATCGAACCCCCTGACCTCCCTATTGAGAGCTGAGAGACTCTACATGTCCCCGTGTGAACACAGACCAAACCTTGTTATGACTTGGTCCAAGATTCAGACCAGAGCAAACGAACAAGAGGTGTGAAAACGACCTGAGATACAAGAAGAAGTAGAGAAGTGTCTCTACACTCGTCTGCAGAATAATCAATAAGATCTCTTTCCTCTGAAAGTCTAAACCTGGGTTAGTTTGTTAACAATCCAGCGATCTCTGCTGCTCAACTTTCATAGCTTCTATGTCTCTGAACTCGAAAGAAGACCAGACCGTTAGAAACCAGGTCCCCTCGCTCTGACCTCGCCCCCCCTCTTCATGCACCTCTGATAACTGCTGTTTGCTTATAAAGCAGTCTGGCTGCTGCACGCTGGTTTTACTGTTAATTAACTTTTGAATGTAACTGAATCTCTGCCAGCGTTAAAGTGCTCCCTGTAAGCAGAACGTGCGGGAACAAAACTGCTGTTTAAAACACTCAACTGACCATCGAGTCCGCTCAAAGAAGTGGTGGGGCCCCTGACAGAAAGAGTGAATGTAGAAGCCGTCAGTGCATGCCTGTTGGATCAGGAGCGATGGCCTGTCACTGACAGGAAGTGACCAGAGGCAAAGCACAACATTGAGGGCAGTTCTTGAGAGCTCTAATCAGTATAGAAACCATCTTATAAGTCGTCGTTATCAAACAAAAACCATCGTCATTACCATCATCATCATCAATAATATGGAGACCATCATCATTAAGTTAGTAGGTATTCATGAAAGAGCTGGGTCTTTAGCTTTTTCTTAAAGGTGCAGAGGGACTCTGCAGATCACATGGAGTTTGGAAGTTCATTCCACCACCGGGGGGCGACAGAGGAGAAGAGTCTAGTCAGAGACTTAGGACTCTGTTGTGAAGGTTGGATCAGACGCCTTTCATTGGCATTGGTTTTCGCGAACCGTCACAGGCCCCTCATGCAGCTGGACCCCAGAAAGCTCCTCCCCCTTTCCCCCCCCTTATGGGCGGCCTAACTGACCATCAGCACAAAGTGTCTGAGTGACGGTGACGCACACAAAGCTGCAACACAGTTTACAACATGATGCAAACAACCCTAACACACTGAGGCGTTTCATCCGGTTCAAACTGTGAGCGCTCAAACGATACTCTGAAAACTGGAGCTTCTTTTCTTCTGATTCTCATGAAGTTTATAAAAACATGGATTATTGACTCCATCTAGGAATATCGACAGCGACTTAAAGGAGGAACAGACGCAGCTCTTTACACGAGTCTGCGATAACAACGCTGATGAAACCTTAATGTACGTCAGTGACATTTCAGGTGATATATGGAGATGAACTCGAGCCCTGAACTCTCCGAGTGTGAAGCGGTTTGTAATAAAAATCCATCCGTCACGTTTAATGAAATCAGTCCTGCAGGAAAACTGTGAGCGTTCACACCCGACGGAGCTGACAGAGTCAAAAGTGATAGAGAGAGGACGCTACGCGCTCCGGCTCGGTCTGTGGGAACCCGACCTGTGACCTCTCAGGCGGAGGGTGAGCGAGCGGAAACCGGGTCCAGAGCGAGACCAGAGTCAGTCACATTCAGGGTTTTTCTTTTTTTAAAACCCCGAGCAGCCTCGACGAGTTGAGCGATTAATGGCGATTTAAAAAAATATTCCTTTGACCGCTCTGGATTAAAGTAAACCAATCAAATTATGGCACAATTTAAAGGTGCAGTATGTAAATCCCACCACCAGGGGGCTCTCAATCAAAACGATAACTAAATGACGTTGAGGCTGGGGGGGAATCATGGGAGTGATCCTCTCTGCTACTCCTCCCCCCACTCTGGTTTCCTCCTCGGAGAAGAATAAAGTCTTTCTGATTCTGTTGAATTAGCAGACGAGGACTCTGTTGAAAACATCATGAAGAGTTCCTGAGACTCTCTGAGAAAAGAGAAAATCTAAAAATTGTCCACAACAACCGGGCAGCGTGTGCGGCGTTGTAAAAAATCGATCTCTCTCTCTTCTTTTCTTTCTACAACCAAAGTGTAGCACCGTGAACGAGTTAGAGACGGGGCCGCCTGTAAGTGGGCGCCATTATCTCTTATTTGTACGTCTCATTGTGTACAACAGAGGCAGACAAAAAGACGGAGAAGTCAGACCGGCAGCCAGGAGGAGGAAGTGACTGCAGGCTTTCATCCTGCCGTCTTAAAGTGTAATCAAACGGGGGGGGGGTCCTTTGCTGCATGTCACCCCCCCCTACACTTCCTGTCTCCCCTCAGATGTCCTATGGCCCGGATAGTGTACCAGGACAGAGTCTGGGTAAATTCAGGGTGAAAAACTGGGCTGATGGCGTTGCTCGTGTCAAAGCGGCGCCCTGAGCTGTGAGGAAAACAACAACTTTTTAGTGGACCGGCTTTGATCTGGGACTTTGGCCCCCAAAGGATTACGTTGCAGCCATGAATGAAGAAATGAACTGAAGCAATTCCAAATCTTTTTATACCGTTCAGTCATCTAGACCTGGAAAAAGAATTAGAATTACCCGTTTACACAGACTGATTAATCAGAGACTTGATTAATCGGGCGCCGTGATCAGCTCACATGTGGCTGAAGTTGCTCAACGCTGACTTGAGATTAGAGAAGTAAAAACATGAAACAATAAGCAGAACTGAACAAAAATCCATCTTACTGTTTCACCTGAAACCTTAAAGACCTTTTTCCTTCTATTGCAGGATGAACTGAATCCTTTCCTCCCTGCAGACACAGAAAACAAAAAACGCTCTCGACTTTCAGAGCTACACCGCAAAAAAAAAAAAAAAATCCAGATACAAATCACTTTAAAATCCAATCAATTCTTCCCGGGCTGCAGGCCAAACCCAGCTCGCAGGTTTCAGGTAGATTTGTTCTAAAGGTTTTTAAAAGAAATATCCTGACCCTCCGACTGACACACTCATCCTCCTCTCTCCCGCTGACAGGGTTCACATCAGTCGAGCATCTCCACCTGCTGCAGCTTCGTCTGGAGGATTGAACCTGACATGCAGCAGCTGTGTGTGTGATGATGCGCTCTGCACCGCCGCCTCTCCGAGTCAAAGCAGCAACAACATCTCAGCTCCTTTTTCAGACGATTTCGATGCACAAACTGACTTTTCTCTTTAAAACTAAACATGCACATGATCGCTCTGCAGCACCGAAAACACTTCATTTAAATATGAACTTCCCCTCCGTCCTCCGCACAAATAACCACACGGAGGGCGATGACGAAAAAGAAACACAATGGCGTCCTCACTTTGACCGCCTTCACTTATGATAACGCCCGATAACCTACTTTAAAATGTTTTCCCTGCTGGACATCGTACACACGCCCGACTGTGATCCAATCAGATCAAAGCAAAAAAAAACACAAAGGCTCTGAATCAAACAGGCTCCTGATTGGACGCTCTGCACAACGCTACGGCGCTAATGATGAAAGAAAGACAATTAACTTGAAATGTGTGACATGTTCCACATAAATAAATCATAAAGTCTGTCCTGTGTAAATGTGTCTCTGAGTCCTGACTGTCTACAATGAGGGAGAAGCTCGAGTCCCGCTGGCTGTGTTGTTGTCAGAGCCGTGTTTACATGGACGGGACGGCCGGCTCCTCCCCTTGTGTATAAAAGCTGTTTTAGTCAAGAACTAGAGAGAAGAAGAAGAACATACTCACTGATTATTTGGATGTTAGTAAGAGTTTTTAGATCACGCTCATTCTGTGTCACTTTACATGAAATGTGAAGCTACGAGCTAACTAAAGAGCGCTAACATTAGCATGCTAACACAACAATGTGAAGCTACGAGCTAACTAAAGAGCGCTAACATTAGCATGCTAACACAACAATGCAGAACACAGGTGATTGAAACTCGAGTCAAGGACGATTTTGTCCACTTCTTGTGCTGAACTCCTTTGTGTGAACGTGAGTAGAGGGGGGTTGGAGGTGTGTCTCTGGAGGAGAGCGGATGCTTTAGTATGGAGGAGGCGTGGCCTAACAGAAGTTTGTTTTGGTTTCATGCTGGTGCTCAAGGGGCGACACCTACTGGATCAAAAAGTTGCACATTCTTCTTGCTTTATATAAACCTTTAAACACCCTGAGGTCAAAGGTTACACAGTCATAAACTATCATGTTGATCACAGTTTAAAAAAAAAACCAACAACACGTCGCTCTGAAACATCTCTGACTCCTAAAACATTTCCCCACACGGCAGCCGTTACATAAACTCTCTATATTTGATGAGTTTTTTTACGACGCTGTCACTTTAAAGGGCTCGTGCGAGTTCCACTTAACTTTAATCTGCCATGATGTCGTTTCTTGGAGCGTGTTCAAAGACCTCGTATCGGTCCGATCTGTGCTGCCTGGTGTTATGTTATGCTATGGATTATGTGTTTATTTTAGATCAATTTAAACAGGATTAAAATCTCCTGCAGCCAGATAGCGACCTCCCTCTGCGGCTTGTGCGTGCCTCCGACGTCGTTTAGCATGTAACTTAACCACGTGGTCAAACAGGAGTCTGACGGCGTATCCTCGAGATGTAAAAACGATGAAGTGACACCTTTACATTTCAGGCCATGCTGCCCCTGAAGCCTTCCTGAGTTGCTCATTCGCTGGTTACAGGATGTGGACGCCATCGCCCCCTCCTCCCGCTCGCTTTCAGTTATTCTTCTGGAATAGGTCTATTTCCTGCAACGTTTTCACATCCGCTCACCATGAATTTGCACGGAAAATTTACAAGGAGGCTGTCAGGAAAAGTTCCCGGGAACGTTGTAGTAAAAAAAAAGTTGTTATTTGCGTTCATACATTTTAAAAAAATGTATTTCTTTGTTCTTTAATGAATATGACCTTAAAAATGTAAACAGAGAAACGCACTTAAAGATCCCGTCCTGTACAAAACTCCAATTAAAGGGGCGCCAGTGGCCTAGTGGTTAACGCGCACACCCCATGTACTGAGAGCGGGCGTCCAAGATTCAAATCCGACATGTTGCTACTTTCCCGTATCTCGTTCCCCACTTTCTATCCTCTATCCACTGTCCTATCTCTAAAATAAAGGAACAAAAAGCTCCAAAATAAATCTTAAAAACACCAATTTCAAGCTCCCAGAACCCCCTTTGGCGCCCCGGATGTTTTGTTTTAGTCTGACTGAATCAAAAACAGAAAATATTCAGGACAAAAACAGCTAAATTTTTACAGCTAAGATGCTGGACAGACACGTTTCTTTACTTGAAAGAAAGCTGATATCTCTGTCGATCGTTTCCTGCTGGAACAGAACACTCAATTATTTTCAAAGCGTGACCCAAACAAAGATGGTCGCCTGAAACAGAAGCCGCTTCCCCGACTGGTTACACAAAACTCCAGCTGAATATTTTTACTTATTTCCTGTGTGTTTGTAACTCTGTGTTTGTAACTCTATATGTTTGTAACTCTGTGTTTGTAACTCTATATGTTTGTAACTCTGTGTTTGTAACTCTATATGTTTGTAACTCTGTGTGTTTGTAACTCTATATGTTTGTAACTCTATATGTTTGTAACTCTGTGTGTTTGTAACTCTATATGTTTGTAACTCTATATGTTTGTAACTCTGTGTGTTTGTAACTCTATATGTTTGTAACTCTGTGTGTTTGTAACTCTGTGTGTTTGTAACTCTATATGTTTGTAACTCTGTGTGTTTGTAACTCTATATGTTTGTAACTCTGTGTGTTTGTAACTCTATATGTTTGTAACTCTGTGTGTTTGTAACTCTATATGTTTGTAACTCTGTCTGTTTGTAACTCTATATGTTTGTAACTCTGTGTGTTTGTAACTCTGTGTGTTTGTAACTCTGTGTGTTTGTAACTCTGTGTGTTTGTAACTGTGTGTTTGTAACTCTATATGTTTGTAACTCTATATGTTTGTAACTCTATATGTTTGTAACTCTATGTTTGTAACTCTGTGTTTGTAACTCTGTATGTTTGTAACTCTATATGTTTGTAACTGTGTGTTTGTAACTCTATGTTTGTAACTCTGTGTGTTTGTAACTCTGTATGTTTGTAACTCTATATGTTTGTAACTGTGTGTTTGTAACTCTATGTTTGTAACTCTATATGTTTGTAACTCTGTGTGTTTGTAACTCTATATGTTTGTAACTGTGTGTTTGTAACTCTATATGTTTGTAACTCTATATGTTTGTAACTCTATATGTTTGTAACTCTGTGTGTTTGTAACTCTGTGTGTTTGTAACTGTGTGTTTGTAACTCTATATGTTTGTAACTCTATATGTTTGTAACTCTATATGTTTGTAACTCTGTGTTTGTAACTCTGTGTTTGTAACTCTATGTTTGTAACTCTGTGTGTTTGTAACTCTATGTTTGTAACTCTGTGTGTTTGTAACTCTATGTTTGTAACTCTGTATGTTTGTAACTCTATATGTTTGTAACTCTATATGTTTGTAACTCTATGTGTTTGTAACTCTGTGTGTTTGTAACTCTGTATGTTTGTAACTCTGTATGTTTGTAACTCTGTCTGTTTGTAACTCTATATGTTTGTAACTCTATATGTTTGTAACTCTATATGTTTGTAACTCTGTGTGTTTGTAACTCTGTATGTTTGTAACTCTGTGTTTGTAACTCTGTATGTTTGTAACTCTATATGTTTGTAACTCTATATGTTTGTAACTCTGTATGTTTGTAACTCTGTGTTTGTAACTCTATATGTTTGTAACTCTATATGTTTGTAACTTTGTATGTTTGTAACTCTGTGTGTTTGTAACTCTGTGTTTGTAACTCTGTGTGTTTGTAACTCTGTGTTTGTAACTCTATATGTTTGTAACTCTATATGTTTGTAACTCTATATGTTTGTAACTCTGTGTGTTTGTAACTCTGTCTGTTTGTAACTCTATATGTTTGTAACTCTGTGTGTTTGTAACTCTATGTGTTTGTAACTCTGTATGTTTGTAACTCTATATGTTTGTAACTCTGTATGTTTGTAACTCTGTCTGTTTGTAACTCTATATGTTTGTAACTCTATATGTTTGTAACTCTGTGTGTTTGTAACTCTGTCTGTTTGTAACTCTATATGTTTGTAACTCTGTGTTTGTAACTCTATGTGTTTGTAACTCTGTGTTTGTAACTCTATGTGTTTGTAACTCTGTGTTTGTAACTCTATGTGTTTGTAACTCTGTATGTTTGTAACTCTATGTGTTTGTAACTCTATATGTTTGTAACTCTGTGTGTTTGTAACTCTATATGTTTGTAACTCTATATGTTTGTAACTCTGTGTTTGTAACTATATGTTTGTAACTCTGTATGTTTGTAACTCTGTGTTTGTAACTCTATATGTTTGTAACTCTGTGTGTTTGTAACTCTGTCTGTTTGTAACTCTATGTGTTTGTAACTCTATATGTTTGTAACTCTATATGTTTGTAACTCTATATGTTTGTAACTCTATATGTTTGTAACTCTATATGTTTGTAACTCTATATGTTTGTAACTCTGTGTGTTTGTAACTCTATATGTTTGTAACTCTATATGTTTGTAACTCTATATGTTTGTAACTCTATATGTTTGTAACTCTGTGTGTTTGTAACTCTATCTGTTTGTAACTCTATATGTTTGTAACTCTGTGTTTGTAACTATATGTTTGTAACTCTGTATGTTTGTAACTCTGTGTTTGTAACTCTATATGTTTGTAACTCTGTGTGTTTGTAACTCTGTCTGTTTGTAACTCTATGTGTTTGTAACTCTATATGTTTGTAACTCTATATGTTTGTAACTCTGTGTTTTTAACTCTGTGTGTTTGTAACTCTGTATGTTTGTAACTCTATGTTTGTAACTCTGTGTGTTTGTAACTCTGTCTGTTTGTAACTCTATGTGTTTGTAACTCTATATGTTTGTAACTCTATATGTTTGTAACTCTGTGTTTGTAACTCTGTGTGTTTGTAACTCTGTATGTTTGTAACTCTATGTGTTTGTAACTCTATATGTTTGTAACTCTATATGTTTGTAACTCTGTCTGTTTGTAACTCTATATGTTTGTAACTCTGTATGTTTGTGACTCTGTCTGTTTGTAACTCTATATGTTTGTAACTCTATATGTTTGTAACTCTGTATGTTTGTAACTCTATATGTTTGTAACTCTATATGTTTGTAACTCTATATGTTTGTAACTGTGTGTTTGTAACTCTGTGTGTTTGTAACTCTATATGTTTGTAACTGTGTGTTTGTAACTCTATATGTTTGTAACTCTATATGTTTGTAACTCTGTATGTTTGTAACTCTGTGTGTTTGTAACTCTGTGTGTTTGTAACTCTATATGTTTGTAACTCTATATGTTTGTAACTCTGTATGTTTGTAACTCTGTGTGTTTGTAACTCTGTGTGTTTGTAACTCTATATGTTTGTAACTCTATATGTTTGTAACTCTGTGTGTTTGTAACTCTGTATGTTTGTAACTCTGTGTGTTTGTAACTCTGTGTGTTTGTAACTCTATATGTTTGTAACTCTATATGTTTGTAACTCTATATGTTTGTAACTCTGTGTGTTTGTAACTCTGTGTGTTTGTAACTCTGTCTGTTTGTAACTCTATATGTTTGTAACTCTATATGTTTGTAACTCTATATGTTTGTAACTCTATATGTTTGTAACTCTGTGTGTTTGTAACTCTGTCTGTTTGTAACTCTATATGTTTGTAACTCTATATGTTTGTAACTCTATATGTTTGTAACTCTATATGTTTGTAACTCTGTGTGTTTGTAACTCTGTCTGTTTGTAACTCTATGTGTTTGTAACTCTATATGTTTGTAACTCTATATGTTTGTAACTCTGTGTTTGTAACTCTGTGTGTTTGTAACTCTGTATGTTTGTAACTCTATGTGTTTGTAACTCTATATGTTTGTAACTCTATATGTTTGTAACTCTGTCTGTTTGTAACTCTATATGTTTGTAACTCTGTATGTTTGTGACTCTGTCTGTTTGTAACTCTATATGTTTGTAACTCTATATGTTTGTAACTCTGTATGTTTGTAACTCTATATGTTTGTAACTCTATATGTTTGTAACTCTATATGTTTGTAACTGTGTGTTTGTAACTCTGTGTGTTTGTAACTCTATATGTTTGTAACTGTGTGTTTGTAACTCTATATGTTTGTAACTCTATATGTTTGTAACTCTGTATGTTTGTAACTCTGTGTGTTTGTAACTCTGTGTGTTTGTAACTCTATATGTTTGTAACTCTATATGTTTGTAACTCTGTGTGTTTGTAACTCTGTATGTTTGTAACTCTGTGTGTTTGTAACTCTGTGTGTTTGTAACTCTATATGTTTGTAACTCTATATGTTTGTAACTCTATATGTTTGTAACTCTGTGTGTTTGTAACTCTGTGTGTTTGTAACTCTGTCTGTTTGTAACTCTATATGTTTGTAACTCTATATGTTTGTAACTCTATATGTTTGTAACTCTATATGTTTGTAACTCTGTGTGTTTGTAACTCTGTCTGTTTGTAACTCTATATGTTTGTAACTCTATATGTTTGTAACTCTATATGTTTGTAACTCTGTGTGTTTGTAACTCTGTCTGTTTGTAACTCTATATGTTTGTAACTCTATATGTTTGTAACTCTATATGTTTGTAACTCTGTATGTTTGTAACTCTATATGTTTGTAACTCTGTATGTTTGTAACTCTGTATGTTTGTAACTCTATATGTTTGTAACTCTGTGTGTTTGTAACTCTGTGTGTTTGTAACTCTGTCTGTTTGTAACTCTATATGTTTGTAACTCTATATGTTTGTAACTCTGTGTGTTTGTAACTCTATATGTTTGTAACTCTATATGTTTGTAACTCTATATGTTTGTAACTCTATATGTTTGTAACTCTATATGTTTGTAACTCTGTGTACGTCCGCTGTGAGGCGTGCCGGCTGTGAAATGTCGACATGCAGCGAGGATGAGCGGGCTTGGCGAGGAGGCGAGCTCCGGGCAGATAAACTGTTGTTGTTGCTGTTGCTGTGGATTAAATCTGGGTTGTGTTCCTGCAGCAGATTGCCCTCAGAGGGACACACAGGCCTTTTAGTGTAAAGGTATTAAGCCCAGGTCTAATCCAGAGCTCGGAGAGCGGCCAATTTCAAACTGGATTCAGCCCACGGGACGACACATCACGCCTCTCTGTGGGGACCGCCTGTCTGTCATCCTCCATCTCTGCCACCTTTACACGTCCACAATATAAAACTATAGAAGTTTATTTAAAATGTTACACTCAAGGATGAGAAGTTCAAACAATGTGCAGAATATCTGACCAACGGGTGAAGAGCTCGAGTGTTTACAAAAATAACACATCGATGAACAGCACTAATGTGGCACACACACACGCACACACACACACACACACACACTGCCAAATTTTCCCTCAAACACTGAACGTGGATTCATCTGCTGCTGAAAATAGTCCCAAATTCATGCCCGACTTTTTCATCCCGACAAATTCTCCCTCCCAGAGTTTGACTCTCTGAAACGTTTCGATACGACGAGTTCAAAACAGCCAACATCTGTTTGTTCTTTTTTTAATCTTTAGTCTTAAAAAGTGCAGACACTTTAAACTAATACATTTTTTTTTAAAGACGGCTGCATCAGAGAAGAATTCATCTGTCTCTCAACTCTGCAGCCAAAATGTCGCCCATTTATTTGTGCAATTGTGAATCAGTGCGCAGGAGTTTCATATTGAGAACAAGAAATGACCCCAATATTGGATGTCTTCTGTTTTGTTGCCGTGGTAACGGTACAGTTTGATTTTTAACTTAAAATGTGAGTGTGACAACAACAGTTCAGCTCAACATGTCCTCTTACTGCACTTTCCATACGGGTCAAATGAACCTGAACTACTCGAGTACACACAGATTGTGGTTTGGTTTAAAATAAGAACGCTACAGGGGCAGTTTGAAGGATTCACGGGGTGAATGTGACATCATGCATGATGAAACACGAGGCACATAAAAGAGGAACACGTTGACCGCTGATCAGTCTGTGTTTTCAGATCAATGCCTCGCTCCTGACCTCGTTCATTCCCGTGACCCTGCTCATCCAGACGTCTGCTTCCTCTGCACTCAGGTCAGTAATAAAAACTACTGCCACTCACCGTCCCCACAGGCGACCTATACTGTCGTATTTTTGCCACACACCGCCTGATTGGTCTGGATAAACTGCCTTGTCATAAAATGTGAGAAAGACGAGGCCACAGTTTAAGGATTCTGTGTAGATCAATATATTTGGTCTTAATGGAGATCATAAAGATTACAGAGGTGAGTGAAGACAAAGACGATCCACAACATGGCCGACCTCAGCTTCTCTTCCATGAAAGTGAAAGTTTGCTTCTATCACTCTACAGATTGATTTGATTTATCAGAAATCTTTAATAGTTCTTCTCTGTGATCTCCTTCAGGAGTCGTTGTTGTTCAGTCTCTGCAAAGACTTCACAGTGTGTGTGAGATCTGCGTCTCACTCCACAGTCGTTCATTCCTCTCTGAATATCAGCCGTGAAGCTGCTCGTCGTCTCTGCAGCTCTCAAGCGTTTTTTTTTCTGCTCTTTTTTTTACAACGCAGGCCTTTAAATTAAATTCTCTAAATTCTCCCTACTGTTGTCGTTTTGCATCAGGAGCAGGGTCGGGGTCAGGGAGGAGGAGGGAGGGTGGAGGCTCTCATGTGCAGCTCTGATAGGGTCTATTTATTTTCAATCCACTGCCGCCACAAGAAAAAATGTGGAGCAGGATTGTCAGCGTGCTGGTTCACTGCAGACGGAGAGAAAAGGTGCAGCTTGACATTTTTGGAAGGATTTTCTAAATTTGATTGAATAGACCACCCCTGAAAACCTTTATATTCATGCATAAACAGCCACATTCAACATGTGCTCAGCTTCCCTCCTGCTTCATCAGGAGAGCCAACTCTGAACTGATTGAGGACTCATTTGAAGTCGTCAAGCTGCAGGACGACCCGAGGGTGGTCAAATGTGTCCAGCTCACTTCCTGTTTCTTTTACTCCCCCAAACACTTGGACGGATCATCACAAATGATCTCCACATACTTCAGGTGTACTTTAACATGAGTTTCATGACGCCTCTATGGCTCCAGCAGGTCAAAGTTATAGATCTGTCTTCAACTCTTCAGACTTCCGTTTCAGACATCACACAGAGGCGAGCTGGTTTCATCAGAGCCAGCTGCTGTGCAGTTACGCAACAGATCAGATGGTTTTCCAACATGTGATGTACAGAGAAGCAATGCAAAGATTTGTAGAAGTAAACAGTCTGCTTCAGGCAGTGATTCCATCAGCTACAGCCTGAGACGCAGCTCGAGTTAACTGAGCTCAGAGTAAACACAGAAAGCTTCTTGAGCTGTAGGTGAGGACTGTGAGAACAAAACTCTCACTATGGATGTTTGCATTGAAAAAGGGAAAACTGGCTCGACTGTAAACGGACAGATTCCAGTCTTGTGTTTCTTTTTTTGGAGCTTCTGTCTTTATTTGATTGAAATCACAGATTGTTGCTTCAACCTGCTGTCAGAGCGGCAGGATGACGCAACATCCACAAACTGTCCTCCACCTCACCGCCGCCCTGCTGACGCCTCCTTCATCACACCCCTAAACTCCAGTGGACCTTCACCCCCGACCTGTGATCTCTGCAGTGAGAGCAGGGTCAGGAGGAAAGAGGATTTTCCTGCAGGCAGCAATGAAGTTTCAAATTACATGACACTTGATTTAAGCCTGTTAAATCCATCAGAGGGATCAGGAGAGACTGCACGCAAAGCGCTCACACAGGTTTACATGTGAAGGAGGATCTGTGCAAAACACACACACACACACACACACACACACACACACACAGAGGCTCAAGAGCGACACAACACATCAGCCACATGTCTGCAGAGCCGGAGGAAAACAGAGATAACTGCTGGCTGAATCAGGAACAAACAGATTCCTCGTCCAAATGAATCTTTGACTTTTAAGAGGCAAAAAAACTAAAACAGCAACCACTAACTTTTTCCCTTCATAACCACCACTGAACGGTTTTTAAAAAACGATATATAATTACACCTATTTACCGCTTTGAAGCCGAGATGCTTCTTCTTCTGCAGGACTGAAAACACGAGTTTTGACACTGAAGTCATGAGGACAAATTCCCTCTGAAAGTCTAACAAAAATATTTCAAGGGTTAGAGGGGAACACATTTTAAAACCGTGGGAACATGTTTTGTAAACCATGTGTTGTTTATTTGCAATCTGTGGGCATGGACTGAGCTGTGCGTACAGTTTACAAAACTGTTCCCAAAATGTACAAATCTGTGAGTGTACTTGACAAAACTATTCCCACGGTTTACAAATCTGTGCGTACAGTTTACAAATCTGTGAGTATAGTTTACAAAACTTTTCCCACGGTTTACAAATGTGTGTGTACAATTTACAAATCTGTGTGTACAGTTTACAAAACTGTGCGTATAGTTTACAAATCTGTGAGTATAGTTTACAAAACTTTTCCCACGGTTTACAAATCTGTGCGTATAGTTTACAAATCTGTGAGTATAGTTTACAAAACTTTTCCCACGGTTTACAAATGTGTGTGTACAATTTACAAATCTGTGTGTACAGTTTACAAATCTGTGTGTACAGTTTACAAATCTGTGTGTATAGTTTACAAATCTGTGAGTATAGTTTACAAAACTGTTCCCACGGTTTAAAAATATGTGCGTGCAAACTGTTCCCCTTATGACGTCGTTGTGGAATCATTATAAATGTTCGGAGGCGGAGCTTAGCTACAGCTAACCCTAACCCATTTGAAGAGCAGACCATGTGATGATCAGAGGAGTTGGATCTTAAACATCGGGAATTTGTCTTAATGTGGAGCACTGACAATCTTCTCTAATATTTACTTTATTAAACTATGTTTTTGTCTAAGATCAGTCAGATTTTATGATAAGATGTATGTAGTAACTATGTGAAGAACAATACTCACTTTAAAATTGAACAGAAATCTGAACTTGCAGCTTTGAGTGAATTAGCCTCCATTCCTCTTATTTACTTATTTACACATTAGCATCAAACTGTTACTGATGACTGCTCTCTGAAGCCTCATAATCAAACGTTCCTCTGTGCCTGAAGACAGAGAGCAGAGGACCATTGAACACTTGTTTCTGATTGGCTTGTGAAGACGCAACATGTGTGACGTACAGAATGAACATTTCATTGCGTTTGGTCTCGTTGACAGTCGGATGTAAAAACTGTGAATCTCTGGCTCTGTGCTCGGTTTTTTTAACCTTTAACATCAATAATGAACTCTGAAGCTTTCCTGTTGTTTGACTAAAGGAAACGAAGATTCACAACAAACAAGTAAAAGCACTTAAGATCAGACTTAATCACACTCGACGTGCACAGAAGAAGAGAAGAGGACGACTCCAGCCTAAGAAACTTTCTGGACGGGGAACCAAAGAGTCGGTTTAATGACATGTGTTACCCTGACAACAAGCAGAGATCTGAGCAGGTGTGTCTTTTTTATTTGTTTTTCTCTTTGAGACGGTAAAAGAGGCGGCGATGTGTTATCAGGAGATCAAACACTTTATAGAGGATGAATTTATGTGCACGTGACCCGCTGTAACTTTGGACTCTGTCACTTCCTGGTTCATTAACGGGAGTTTCCTGAGGCGGGTTTTAAACCTCCTGACAAACCGTTACACCGCGCCCACCTGTCAATCAGGTCAGCTACACGCCTTATTGTGAATAACTCTTATCCTTCATCAAATCAAAACTGATGAGTCATCAAAACATTCACCCCCCGTACAGTGTGTGTCCATCGAGACATGAGCTAATCACACCTATTTGGTTTTTTGAACCAGGCTGTAAACATGTTAATCTCTGCTGTAAAAACAGGCTTTTTAGAATGGGTGTGTATGTGACTTCCGGTGCTTCTGCAGCCAGCCTCTAGTGGACACTTGAGGACCTGCAGGTTTTTTTCACTTCAGCACCGGCTTCATTTTTTAACTTTGATTGTTCAAACTCTCATCAAAGTAGAAATACAACAAACTAGAAAAGAGCCTGTAAAGGTCTGAGATCCTGCACGTGTCCTCTGGAGTCTGACGCCGTGCAGCAGGAGTTTATCTCACATCCCAACCCCCGGAGACAGTTTAATAAGAGTTTCATGCTCCTCTCCTCCGTGACTAACTATCTGCACCGGAGCCGCCGAGAACAAACCGATGACTGCTGATGTAATTAAATGTTATTTTTCACCGTGTAGATACAGAGCCTCCAGACTCTGCTTAACCTCTGAGATTGAAAATATTCATCATCTGATTGTTGTTTTCCTGTATTAAACATCGTACCTGCACGCCGTGTATCGATGTGTTCAAACACCCGGAAAGAAATATCACGGCTTGATTTGATTTCATGGCTACAAGTCGAGGAGTCTGAAGTCGAAGTTTGTCGTATTATATCCTCATGATTACAGGTTACATCGTTGTAATTTCTGTTTCATTGAATCATACAACTCTGAGTGTACATGTCTTTAACTTATTCAGAGTTTTCCCAAAGTGCAGCTGCAATATTTCCATCGTTCTGTTTCCTTCTGACGGACTAAAGCGGCAGGAAACCGTCCAACACTGACCCAGAGACGAGCCTACAGCTGAAACTGGCTGCAGGAACGAAGCTGTAGGCGAACCTCCTCCTCCATCTTCTGTTTCCAAAGAATCCCGCCTTCAAACTGAGCGCCGGCTGCTCTCAACACGCCGTACATTATTCAACAGCTTCAGATTAAAGACTTTGTCCCCTAAAGCCGAAGCACTGACACTTCAACGTTCCCCACATCGACATTTCTGCAAACTAAAGAAGATCATATTCTGTAAAATCCACTTCTCCATGTTCCTCTAACTCTAATATGTGTCTCTAGTCTGTCTACAAACCCCCCAATGATGAGAAAAGTCCATCCTCTCCGTCTTCTGCCTGCTCCACTTTTCAGAAAATGTGTGCTCAAACAGGCCGTTTGGAGATTTTCCCTTCATGACATCACAAAGGGCAGTAGCCCCTCCCCCAGGTGGGTGACACTCCCACAGCTAGGTGTTTGTTCTGCCCTCTGAGTCTGCCTTCTCACCGTAAACAATAGAACATGGAGCGAGAAAGACCAGAGTACACCCAAGCCCTTCCAGAGAGGGGGCGTGGTCAGACACAGCTCATTTACATATTTAAAGGTACAGACACAGAAACAGCCTGTTCTGAGCAGGGCTGAAATAGAGGGGTTTATAGACATGATCAAATACAGGATCAGAGAGGATTTAGAACAAGAAACTTCACACACACGTTTTCAGGGAGCTCTGTGTGAACATCCACTTTAACTTTAGACAATCTGACCCTCAGCAAGCCGACTAACTGAACCTCAAGCACCATCAAAGCTGAATCTTTAAACATGTTCAGTTCCCCTCACTCTGCGTCCTGAAAGATTCAACGTGAGGCTCAAACAGCATCCATGTTCCCTCCCATAAACTCTCATCCAGCAGCTCATCCTCCTCCATCTCACTACAGACATTCCTCACAACAAGCGTTCAGATTAAAGGGGCATTCTGCGCTTTCTCTCTCTCTCTTTCTCTCTCGTCCCCTCCCGGTCCATAGTGGCATCATTATAAGAACCTATTATGGCGTTAGCGAGGCCGACTCACAGACTAAATGCCTTGTTTCTGTCCGCCATGGGAGCCTTCTATAGAGCCGCAACTCGCTCCTTCAACAGAGAGGCCCCTTCATCACGCTGCCCTCCTCCTCCTCCTCCTCCTCTCATCCTCCTCTCTCTCTTCTCCCTCAGACACAGACAAGCCTTTATCTGCCCATCATGTGCTCGCTCTCTTTTCTCTTTTTTTCTCCAGCCTGACCCTGTTTTCCACAGCGAACAGGCATGCCGGTTAGGATTTGGGGGGGAAGGCACACACACACACACACACACACACACACACACACACACACACACACACACACACACACACACACACACACACACACTCACACACACTCATACACACACACACACACACACACACACACACACACACACACACTTACACACACACACTCACACACACTCATACACACACACACACACACACACACACACACACACACACACACACACACACACACACACACACACTCACACACACACACACACACACTCACAAATGCAGAGCGAGGGAGAGGAAGGCTGATTCGGAAAGCCAGCTAAATATTTTATCCATGGCAATGCTATCTGTCTGTGTAGCTTAATACCGATTTGATGTTATCTCCTAAGTCTTCCAGCAGAGGGTTTTTTTTTTTCCCCTCCATATTTTTTTTTTCCTGGTCAAATAATCTCCTCGTATCGGCTGTGCAGCGTCTAAACTGTGACCCGTGTCAGGCCCTCGTTTCGTCTGAGCTCTGGAACTGGATGACATGTAGATGTTTGTGGGAACGGGGATGGACTGCGGCGTGCAGACGACCACTTTACAGAGCACAGAAATCACCGCCGCCTGTTCCTGCAAAAACACTAATAATCTGTTGACTTTCAAAGAAGCACAAACTCTCAAAACCCCCAAAATAAATTCAGCGACGATGATGCAACAGCGACAGAAAAAGCAGCAAATCCTCCAATGTGAGAATCTGGATCAAACAGTTTGGCTGGTGAATGAGTTTTAAAAAACTATCCATCGTTAAAAAAGTGGGTCATCAATCAGCCAATGACGGCGGCTCTGATGAGGTGTGTTTCCAGAGAGGAAACTAAAAGAGTCAGAGTGAAAAAGCTGCAGTTCAGAGAGGTGGGTGAAGTCACAGAGAAGCTTCCTGTATGTTTGAGGACTGCAGTCATGAAGCTTTGTGTCGGGATTTTTGGATTTTGGCATGTTGAGTTTTTGCAGCGAGAAGTGACAATTTCTGGAGGAGATATTCGCTTATTAAAAAAGATCTGCCTCTTGTTAATAAGCTCCTTTGTTACATGATTACATAATGTGTTATCTTATTTATTATTCTTATGTGGAGTTAAATCTGTTGTATGTTCACACAAACCTGGCTAACAAAGCTGATTCTGGCTCTGGTTCTGACATCATTAGGCCTCAATCCTGGTTGGCAGGTTGCTGTGGTAGCAGCCTATCAATCACAAGTAGCCCCGCCCTAACTCCTCCCCTGCTGTCTTTGACTCTTAATGGGACCATCATTTACTAAATGAACATCACGCAGCTCTGAAGATGAACTGAAACTGGAGATTGAGATTATAAACTCGAGAGGAAAATCATTACAACCACTCCTGGACTTTGCCCCCTGCTGGACATGAGAAGAAGTGCAGGTGTGAGGCACTTTTCTCTGCGTCCATTTTTATCTCCAATCTAAGAATTTAATCCAACACAACCATCTAAACTGGAAACGTTTTCAGCCAAAAGAAAAACAAAAGGGGGAATTTGTGGTGACATCACTTTTGCACATAAACAGACTTCATTTATCCTCATCTGAACCCTTTGAAAAGACGTCAGGCCTATAAGCCCCTCAACGCCCCGTTTATGAAATATCATGATGCTAATCTTTGTAAGACTTTCAGGGCTTTACGTTTTCTGAGACAGAATCTGAATCAAACAAAAATATTTCTAAGACTTTTAGGCTCTTTCAGTTGTGTCCACAGAGCACCCCTGTCGACCGCTTTCAGCACCGTGTAACTTCAGCAGCGGGCCGAGGTTCTCTGAGCGTCACAGCACACAGCAGCCAGTTAGCCCGTCTCTGTGCTGTTTGATACAACGACTGATACTAAGAGGAAGAGGACGGAGACAGACGAGAGGAAATACTGTACAGACTTTTACACGTTCATGAAGTAACCTGCAAGCCTGACGCTGAGCTGGCTACATGTGTGTTTGCTGACAGTGCAGTTGCACTCAGAGACCTTCGGTGGGCGCCAAAGTGCTCCAAACTGAATTCCCCCATAAGGGCGCTTCAGTGGGATTTGCTTAAGATCAACATATTCTTTACGTGTTGAGATTTATTTACGAAAAGACTTAAAAAGAGCGGCTGGTTGTTTTTGAAAATAAATCTCCGTTTTGGATTTTTCACACATTTTTGTCTGCCAACACTTTCCTTTCTTTTCTGTGCAGAATAAAAATCAATCAGTTACAAAGACTGGATCCCTCCTGAATCTGAGCGATCCATCACTCTGAACACACATCATGTCAGGGCGATGGTGATGGTACACCATGATGGACTGCAGACGCTCACAATCTGTCTTCATTAAACACACCGCCACTAAAATATATCTGCAACAATGAAGCTCGCTGCAACAGATCAGGAAACTGCAGCTGGTTTTCTAAAGTGAGTCAGGGTCTCACTAAACTCTGACCCCTACGCTCTGCAGAGATGGATTTTATAGACTCGACTTTGAGAGCAGCAGCACTCAGAGCTTCCTGCAGTTTCATTTTCTGTGTGACACAAAGATCAGCTCATAAAACACTTATTACACTTTTTATGAAATGAAACATTAACCTTCGGGGGAGAACTTTTACACTTTTGCACTCAGCACGCTACAAATTGTCTTACAACACAATGAATCACAAGTCAAAGATGGCCGACTATTTCTGCTAAATAAAAACCCCTCATGGTGCTGTCCTTTTAAAAGGGAAATACTGAAAACGCCGGAGGTCAGCTGAAGGGTAAAAGACTGACTCCCTTCATGAAGTTACATCTTTTTTATTTATTTTTGTTCCTTTATTGTAGAGACGGGACAGAGTCAGAAATCAGGGAGAGAGAGAGAGAGAGAGAGAGAGAGAGAGGAATGACATGCAGGAAAGGAGCCACAGGCCGGATTTGAACCTGGGCCGCCCACTTGAAGGACTACAGCCTCCAAACATGGGGCGCACGCACTAACCACTGAGCCACCAGCGCCCCATGAAGTCAGATCTTTAAGAGTTTCAGAGACTGCTTCAGAGTATTTCAGCTCCTCTACTTTCTGCACGCTGTCATGAATTCAAACCGTCCACATGAAGACTAAACGTTGCGTCTCTGTGCTCGTGTGCAGAGCGGACGAGCGGTGACCCTTTCTGTGAATCCTTTCTGCACGCTGGTCTGGATGCGTTTCACGGCGTTTTAAAAAGCCCCCTCATGACGAGCATGTGATGCAGGAAGAACGAGAGGGGAGAGAAAAAGTGTGCTGTATACATCGCTGAACAATTTGCCTCCTTGTGTTGGCACAGCGGACGCCATGTTCAGCGTCTGTACGACCATGTTCCGCCCCTCCATGTGCTCGACTCGTCGCGGTTAGCTGGCGAGCACAAGGCCCGACAGTGAACGCACCACGAGCTCCTCCTCCTCCTCGTCTTCCTCGCCCCCCACTCCCTCTGATGCCTCCTCCATCTTTTCCTGCAACCTCTCGTCCTCCATCTTTGCTCCCTGAGTTTTTTTGCATTTCATGCGTCCAATCTCTTCTAATTTTCTGTCCCTGTCTTCTTCTTCTCTTCACCTCCTCCTTCCTGCAGCTTTGTCTGTTTCCTCTCATGTGTCTCTTCACCTCCACGTCTTCTTAACCTCGCTCTACATCTCTCTTAAAGTCCTCTTCCTCTTCTTGTTTGTCCCTCATCACCTCCTTTCCTCTCTCCTTCCTTTCCTTTCCTTCGGCTTCTCTCATCTTAACTTTTGCACTTCGACCCTCCTCCAGTTTCCCTCTTTTTACTTTCCTTTCTCATTAGCTTCTCGTCCTCCTTTAAAACTCTTTTACTTTCTTCTCTTTGCACTTCTTCCTGCATCTTGTCATCTTTCATTTCTTTCCAGACTGAAATCCAGTCTCTCTCTTCACTTTCTCTTCTTTTTTATTTGTTCTAACAACAAAGTTTTCTGCTTGATTTCTTCTTATTTTTGAACTTATCTTTCCCTCTAGATTATTTGTTTCCTCACTTCTGTCCTGTCTCCTTCTTATCCAGGGGCGGGTCCAGACTCTCTGGATTTGGGGGGGGGGGGGGGCACCTGGGGTTCTGACTTGTGCAGGGGTGGCCTGAAGTTTGTGAATCTCTCAGCTTCATTCTTCAACGATTAAAAACAAATTGAACGTCCAAAGTGTTTTAAAAAGTGCAAACAAACAACTACACTTGATTGGTGGATTCAAACACACAAGTCCCGCCTCTGGTAAGCCAAATAGCCAATCATATTTAAGGATTTTGGGGTGGCCAATAAGATTCAAAGGGGGGCCCGTGCTCCCCTCCTTTATCTCACACTCCTCATTTCATCCTCATTGGATTCAAATCTTGTGACACAATCAGACCACGACTTGAAAACCATGAACACTGAACTCTGTCACCTCTTATCGTTTTATGGGTTTTAAAGATCCGAGGCAGACGTCTCGTGTTGAGGCTAAGATCTATTTTAAAAACAGCCGTTACATCGACCACCAGACTCCACTGACAGAAACCGTCCTTTTAAAAATGGCCGCTGACAGTCTCGTCAGGTGAGCGGCTGCAGCGATCTGTTGGGTTTTATTCTGAATGTTTGTTGTTTTAAATGTTTCGTTCCAACAAACACAAACAGACTCACAGATGGAGGAGGCGGAGCAACGGCAGCTCTCGTGTTCTTCGAGGTTAAATAACCGTAACTTTGAAGGAGGTCACAGCTGTTCCCCGTGTCTCAAACTTTTTGTACCAATTATTAATTTAAACCTGAAAACCTGATTTAAAATGAACTAAACTTCCCTTTAAGAGCAGAAACTTTCTTTACTTCACTTCTTGTGTTTTATGACGTAATATTTCAAATCTTCATCATGTAGGATTATTTGAGTTCCAACAGTTAATGTTGATTCATCAGCTGAAGAGAGACAGGAAGTGTTGGAGGAGAAAGAGGGCGGGAGACGACATGCAGCAAAAGACAGAGGTCGGATTCGAACTCACAGCCGCTGTAACGAGAACTACAGCGTTCGTACGTGGGGCACGAGACTTTACCGCTAGGCCACCGGCGCCTTGATTAATCTCTTGTTTGGAATTCAATTTTCTTGCATTTTAAAAACAATTTTTTTTTTCAGGCTTTTATTTTGAATGTTTGTCCTGTCTTAAACTGAGAGTACTTTACTTCCTATGTGCTTTTATTTAGGTTTGGTTTGGTTTGGTTTATTTTTGGTTAGGGATCCCAAAGTGAGGTCAAACAGCTCAAAGGAACGGTAACAAAGGTCAATGTGTGATGTCATAAGGTCAATGTGTGATGTCATAAGGTCAATGTGTGATGTCATAAGGTCAATGTGTGATGTCATAACGTTGATGTCGATGCTCATGAATGATACAGACTTCTGAATCACAAGTTTTTCATTAGTTTGACCTCCTTTCATTAATGATCGCTCCTTCCTATACAACTCATCATTCATCAGCTCCCAGTCTCCTTAACTCCTCTCCTCACCTCCTCCCTCCTCACCTTCTCTCCTCTCCTCTCCTTCCCTCCTCCTCTCCTCTCCTCCTCCTTGTTGCTGCTTCAGACACACAGACACTTTAAAAGAAGAGAAAGCACTCCAGCTCTTCTTCTTCTTTTAAATACATCCGTCAAAGCTCCAGTAGCGTTTGCGCTTGCGCACCGTGGACATAATTCTAATGAAGAGGGAGGCGCGCTCCCGAGCCTGAAGGGGAGGAGGAGGGGGAGGAAGCCAGACAGCAGGTGCCCGAGCCCCCGTTGAAGAAAAAAAACCCTCATTTGCATTGCTAATGAGCTCCTCTGAGCCTCCTCCCCCTCCATTTTGGGGGGCAAAAAAAAAGCTTCTAATATGGCGACGTGTTTGTATTCCTGCTCTGACTCTACCCCCCCCCCCCACCCCCTCCAACAAACACAATCTTATGCAACCTTATCACAAAGTTATGAAGGAAACTGTTACACATATTGTTGATTTCATACAAAGCTGTGACGAAATATTCAAACAGAATGATGGTGCACGCCCCCCCCCCCATCCCCCTCCCCCCTACTGTAAATCCACAGTGTTACATAAAATATAATAACGTCCATTCATTATGGAAATGTTTGTGAGGCGATTAATTTGGGTTAATGAAGCGATTTTAATGCGTTTATTACAATCAGATTTACAGGGCGAACAATGGGCGACACACACACACACACACACACACACACACACACACACACACACACATACACACACACACACACTGATCGATGAATCAGGGACTCTAATGGGGCTGTAAGAGAGCAGCGAGTGAAGGGGTTCATGGAGGACAACAACAACAACAACAGAGAGAGAGGGGGGGGGGGGGGGGTCACACTGAATTCTTCTTTCAGAGAAACAAGTGAAGCGCCAAATTCCCAACAAGCAGCCCCCTTGTCTATTGTGGTGGTGGGGGGGGGGGGGGGGGGGAGGCTGGCATGCGCACTCCTTCAAAACCTCCTTTATAAAGAAGATCATCATCATCATCATCACACTGATAGGTGTAAGGTGTGTTTTTTTTTACACGCGCTTCATCGAGAAAAAATGGCTGAGAGACCCTCGCACACCCCCCCCCCCACCACCAAGCCTCATGCCCTCCTTACACCGCCCCCCTTTTTCTGCCTCTCTCTCTACGCGCGCATTGTGTAATATTCTTTGCTTTATTGCATCTCTCTTGTTGTTATTGTTGTCGAGGCAAATAAACACCCCCCCCCCAATTTGGGATTTTAGATGTGGTGTAATTCCTCCGCGCCTCAAACACACACACAGAAACACACACACACGAGCGGATGACAGACACACGTCAGGCAGCAGAGTTAACATTTGACCGTCCATGTCTACCCGACCCCCCCTCCCCCTCCCTCCCTGAGAGCAACAGACGCCCCCTCTACAGTATGGAAATATCACAGAAAAGAGCAGATTTACATCCCTGATTTAAAAAATGCCACAAAGCCTCCAACATGATGAAGATGATCCGCCTCTGCTGCTCCAAAAACCGAGCAGACACCCCAGACCGGAGCCAGACTCCCCTGACTGATCCCGGCTCTCATTGAAACAAAGCAATTCAACCTCACACTGTGTTTATTCATCATCATCATCATCATCATCATCTTTTTTTTTTTTTTTTATCTTCCCTCTCTCTCTCCCTCCAAATGCTTCCAGCAGCAGCCGGATCAACGGGGTTTCTTTTGGGGGGAAACAGCGCGCAGCAGCAGCGTCG
>NC_083620.1:29275320-29292820 GCF_963584025.1 Labrus mixtus | reverse complement strand
GTCACGTCTCCGTCACGCTTCAGACACTGAACGCCTCTCAGCAGCCCGAGTGTCTTCATGCAGCCTGCTCTCCTGCAGACACTTTGTTTTCAGCCCCCGATGATGTCATGTTTCACACTGCAGCGTACACCCCCAAAATACTGTGTCCAAAGTGACCGCAGAATTAACTGAAGAGGGCGTCAGTTTAAATCCTCCCTCCACCTCCGATAACGGAGCGCTAAAGCCGCTGAACCAAACATGCACAAAAGTTCAACTCTCCTTAATCCATAACCACACAGTGATGGTGATTTTTAAAAAGTGTTATCCTGGTTTGTGCAGAGAGTCATCTTCTTTCACACATGAACTACACTCAGGAACATGTCGGGACGTTACCCAGAGGAGCTGCTCTTTAAAAATCAGTTGTTCCAGGAGCTGAGACTGTAACCTCTGAAGTCATAAAGGATGAGGCGCATGTAGTACGAGCGGGGTCGGCCGTATGTTCCCACATTTTTAGGACATTTTCAAAATGAGGTCTTGTGTTTCTACATTTCCCTTCAATTTAAGCCCAATCCTCCACAAGATGTTTTGGAAGCACTTTATAGTAAATGCAAACTGCACTGCAAACTACGGTCTGCGTCTAGTTGCTGCGCTTCATTCGACTGATCTGACCTGAAGCTAGTCAAAGCGAGGCCTCTGTGCTACTTAGTTTAGTTTGTTTATTTAAAAGAACAACGTGCACTTACATGAAATGTTTGCAATAAACAAAGAGATGGACGCACCAGATTTAGCTAAAAGCTACATTCCATCTGTAGTCCATTGCTACTGGATGATAGGTTGGGTGTGATTGGCTACCGAATTGGGAGAAAGGGGGAAAAAATCTGATACAAATTTATGAAAAAGGAAATGTGGGAACATAGGCACGCTCCTGTACGAGCAGGTCGGCGTCATGATGACACCTTTCAATCTTACTCTTCTCTTCTCTGCTAGCTGGTTACAACTCTTTGACTTTGATTGCATACAGTTCAAACACATGACACCTTGATACAAACACAAACACAGTCACCATTACAGGAAAGCCCCCCCCCCCCCCTTCTGCTCTATTACTCTTTAATAAAGTTGAGTCTGACAGCGAGAGATTTAGTGACATGTCCGGGGTTTAGAGTCAGGACTCTGGTTGTTGGTGAAGGAATCTGTTTTCTACATGTGTGAAAGGACAAACAGTGACAGGACCTGTGTTTATGTGAAAGTGGACCTGAGATGTGCAGCGTTTACTGTCTGGAGATAAGATGGCGTTAACAGCAGATTGAACGAGTCTGCAGCTGCGTCTGCACACTTTCCTTTATGTGTTTATGACGGCAGCATGACGCCTTATCTTTATGTGTTTTATTTACTGTGTAACGTTCTCTCTCCTGTGAAGTGAAACCAAACATGGAGACCTTTTCTCCTTTTAGTTTGAGTAAGTGTCGTTTGTCAAAGCTTCTTGTCCGTCCATTGGCTGTCCCACTGAGTGTCACAGGTCGCTGGCTGAGACGCAGAAAATAAACAACTGTGTGTTTCATCTTGTTTGAATGTCTGGACTGTTGGAGGACTCAAACTGGCAAAAGACAAAACATTTAAACTCCTAACAGGAAGTCCTCATGTGGACACTCATGGAGATGTTAGCTTCACAGCAGCTGAGGATGAATACAGACCATCATAGTAGTCAGGAAGGAAGACTTCTTCTTGTCCCCTCCATCACTCTTCCTTCCCTTCTTCTCACTCATTTCACATCATCGTAGCTCAAGCTGCTGTCCTCGACCTGGACCTCATGCCTCCAGTACTTATGTGGATTTTTGAGATTATGAAACAAGTTTGGCCGCTCAGTGCTGCAAAACGTGAGCAAATGTTCTCCTGAGCGGTAACTTAAAGGGTTAAACAGATAGTGTTGAACATGGGTTCTAGGGTTTAAAGGGGACTCATTACATTTAAAGAGACACACACACCAAAACGGAGCGTTCTGAGAGAGCTGGTTTATACAGGGTCACAAACCTCCTCTGGTGCTTGATTCATGTTATATTTAGACCAAAGGGGGACTGTTTGAAAAGGTGGAGGAGGGGACTGTTTGAAAAGGTGGAAGAGGGGGACTGTTTGAAAAGGTGGAGGAGGGGACTGTTTGAAAAGGTGGAAGAGGGGGACTGTTTGAAAAGGTGGAGGAGGGGACTGTTTGAAAAGGTGGAGGAGGGTACTGTTTGAAAAGGTGGAGGAGGGGACTGTTTGAAAAGGTGGAGGAGGGGGCTGTTTGAAAAGGTGGAGGAGGGTACTGTTTGAAAAGGTGGAGGAGGAGGACTGTTTGAAAAGGTGGAGGAGAGGACTGTTTGAAAAGGTGGAGGAGGGGACTGTTAGAAAAGGTGGAGAAGTTTCTGTTTCATTATTATTAAGGTGGTTTAGTTGAATACTTTTCCATCCTTTGTGTGTGGTGACTTTAAATAACTGACTGGCACCCAGAAAACAAACAAAAATTAAGTTAAAAGTCTTGCCCACTAAAACCGTCACAACATGATCAACTGTACGGTGCCAAAGCAAACCTCTTCCAAGCGGGGCGGGGCCAGGGAAGTGTACTGTGCTCGACCTTGGTACAGAGCACTCACACTCGTCAAACAAACTGGACTTTTGGGGGGTCAAACGTGGTGGGGCTCAGTATTGATTGCAGTGTGAGGGCGCCCTAAGTGAGTCAAAAAGTGCCAGAAGTTTTGGCATGGCTCCAGTCAGTGTGTTACTTCTGCTTTAAGAGCTGCGACATAATCCTCAAGGGCAAAAGTTCCAGGTCAGAGAACCTCGACTAAAAGCGACAGGCTCAGATTGTTAAAGTGATAACATTACAGAGAAAGACCTTAGCCCGGGGCCACACTCATTTATCTCACTGCCAGAGGGGCCAAAATGTAGAATACAAAAACGATTACAGTCAATTATGTCTCAAATTAAACTCAACACATCTCAGTGATCAAATATTATTATGGACATATTTCTGGTTTTCATGATTTCATGGCTGATTCTCTCATGTTTCCATCCATCATCCATCCATCCATCATCTACCCATCCATCCATCCATCCATCCATCCATCCATCCATCATCTACCCATCCATCATCCATCCATCCATCCATCCATCCATCCATCATCTACCCATCCATCCATCCATCCATCCATCCATCCATCCATCATCTACCCATCCATCATCCATCCATCCATCCATCATCCATCCATCTATCCATCCATCCATCATCTACCCATCCATCCATCATCTACCCATCCATCCATCATCCATCCATCATCTACCCATCCATCCATCCATCATCTACCCATCCATCATCCATCCATCATCTACCCATCCATCCATCCATCCATCATCTACCCATCCATCATCCATCCATCATCCATCCATCCATCATCTACCCATCCATCCATCCATCATCTACCCATCCATCCATCCATCATCTACCCATCCATCATCCATCCATCATCCATCCATCCATCCATCATCTACCCATCCATCCATCATCCATCCATCATCTACCCATCCATCATCCATCCATCCATCATCCATCCATCATCCATCCATCATCTACCCATCCATCCATCATCCATCCATCCATTTATCCATCCACCATCCATCATCCATCCATCCATCCATCATCCATCCATCATCCATCATCCATCATCCATCATCCATCCATCCATTTATCCATCCACTATCCGTCATCCATCCATCATCCATCCATCATCCATCATCCATTATCCATCATCCATCCATCATCAACGCTATAATGTTCATGTACATAATGGAAACAGCTTAACTATGTTTTGTGCTCACCTGTCTGTTCCCTGCTCTTTTGTTTATACTGTGAATATTTCCAATTACATGCAAAAACTGTCATTGGAATCTACACGTCTGTAATCTTGGTGCATCATTTTTTTCCACCATTGCTCCCCTCCTATAATAATAATAATAATAATAATAATAATAATAATAATGATAATAATGATAATAATGATAATAATAATAATAATGATAATAATGATAATAATGATGATAATAATGATAATAATGATAATAATGATAATAATGATAATAATGATAATAATAATGATAATAATGATAATAATGATAATAATGATAATAATAATAATAATGATAATAATGATAATAATACTACTACTACTAATAATAATAATAATAATGATAATGATAAAGTTTATTTATAAAGCACTTATCAGAACCAACGTCACAAAGTGCTTTACAGAAAAAAGAAAAATCCCAACAGTCAAATACACAACAATAAAATCCTATTAAAAAAATAAAAGAAGAGAAACAACCGAGACAAAGATTGGCTAAAGTTAACAGTAAAACAAATAAAATATCATGAATGAAACGAGGATTATAAGAAGCCCTTACGATAAAAAATGTATTTTTAAAAGAAGATACTGATGAAGCTCGTCTGAGATCCTCAGGCAGGTCGTTCCACAGCCGAGGAGCTCGAGATACAAATGCTCGATCTCCTTTAGTTTTCCCTCTCCTGAAAGCCTCCACTCCTCCCCGTCCACTTCCTGCTGTGAGGGAGGTGTGAACCAGCAACCCTGGAGGATATCAGGGGTCACAAGGTTTGAAATGTTCTGTAAATTCTCAGAGGTGCACATGATACAGGAGCTGGTGATCTACCTGTTCATCAATATGTTGAATCTTTTACAGGATGAGGTCCTGGAGAGAGATTGAGCTGTGCTCCTCTCGTCTCTGAAGCTCATTAATTGAAATAAGAAGTGAGTGAGGGACACGTAGAGGGAGAGAGAGCCGGACAGAGATGTGTCGCTCAGTGAGTCTGAGAGGATGATTCAACATGACAGACAGCAGCCTCCTTTTTCTCCTCCTCCTGTTTTCCTCTCATCCCTCCTCTGTTTCCATGAGCCTTTGAGCAAAACATCCTCCTGCTGCAAAACTGAATGAAATATCTATCTATACATCCATCCATCATCCATCCATCATCCATCATCCATCATCCATCCATCATCCATCCATCATCCATCCATCATCCATCCATCCATCCATCATCCATCCATCATCCATCATCCATCATCCATCCATCATCCATCATCCATCATCCATCATCCATCATCCATCATCCATCATCCATCCATCATCCATCCATCCATCATCCATCCATCATCCATCCATCCATCCATCCATCCATCATCCATCCATCCATCCATCATCCATCATCCATCCATCCATCCATCATCCATCCATCCATCATCTATGCATCCATCGTCCATCCATCCATCATCCATCCATCCATCCATCCATCATCCATCCATCATCCATCCATCCATCCATCCATCCATCATCCATCCATCATCCATCCATCATCCATCCATCCATCATCTATGCATCCATCGTCCATCCATCCATCATCCATCCATCATCCATCATCCATCATCCATCATCCATCATCCATCATCCATCGTCCATCCATCCATCATCCATCCATCATCCATCATCCATCATCCATCCATCATCCATCATCCATCCATCATCATCATCCATCCATCATCCATCCATCATCCATCCATCATCATCATCCATCCATCATCCATCCATCATCCATCCATCATCCATCCATCCATCCATCCATCCATCCATCATCCATCCATCATCCATCCATCATCCATCCATCCATCATCTATGCATCCATCGTCCATCCATCCATCATCCACCCATCATCCATCATCCATCCATCCATCCATCCATCATCATCCATCCATCCAACCATCAATAATCCATCCATCCATCATCCATCATCCATCATCCATCATCCATCATCCATCATCCATCATCCATCATCCATCCATCATCCATCCATCATCTATGCATCCATCGTCCATCCATCCATCATCCATCCATCATCCATCCAACCATCAACAATCCATCCATCCATCATCCATCATCCATCATCCATCATCCATCCATCATCCATCATCCATCCAACCATCAATCAATCAATCAATCAATCAATCAATCAATCAATCAATCAATCAATCAATCAATCAATCAATCAATCAATCAATCAATCAATCAATCAATCAATCAATCAATCAATCAATCAATCAATCCATCATCCATCATCCATCCATCATCCATCCAACCATCAATCAATCAATCAATCAATCAATCAATCAATCAATCAATCAATCAATCAATCAATCAATCAATCAATCAATCAATCAATCAATCAATCAATCCATCATCCATCATCCATCCATCATCCATCATCCATCATCCATCCATCCATCATCCATCCATCATCCATCATCCATCATCATCCATCATCCATCATCATCCATCATCCATCATCCATCATCATCCATCCATCATCCATCATCCATCATCATCCATCATCCCTCCTCTATTTCTATGTGCCTTTGAGCAAAGCGCTGCTCAGTGACCCGCAGTAACAGGTTGTTTCTCGCTCTGAGGACGTTGCACCGTCTGTCTGTGTGGAGGAAAAAGGTCAAAGAGAAAATTAAAGCCGTTCAGTTTCTACCTATTAAAGAGATCGTAAAAATCCTCGACCGGCCAATAAAAAAAAACACCACCTCAGATCTGTGAAGGCGAGTCAGATGAGTTTTAGTGACTCAAAGTCTGGAAGAGAAAAACCTGCAGCAGGAGTGCTGAGTCAGACTCGTTCTGCTCCACATCCCCCCGCTGGACCGTCTGCAGATCACACTCCATATGCTCCCCTAATGAGGCTCCGACACCTCCAACACCTGCACACACACAAACACACAAACACACAAACATGCTCTCATTCTGGGGTTTGTAGGTTACCTAGTTATAACCTTCACACAGCACACATGTAGGAGCTGCTGCAGTTTGATAAACCGGTTGAATGCAGTGTTTCTGCAGGGCCAGATGGAGACTGTCTTTGCTCTCAACAAAAAAGGTTTGCATGATATTACAAAGTTATACGAGCAACATTTTGCGCTGCATGAAATCCAGACTGTTCCACTTTGAGCCACCGGTTGAGAAACGGACGGTCGCACTTTTGCCCTGCAGTGGAAGCCAGAGTCTCCCTCTTTGGCCTTGTAGTATGAACCAGACTAATGAGCGCACTGTCCAAGGCTAATTAGGCTCCACAGCTGTAAGTGGCTGTAATTGCACACACACACACACACACACACACACACACACACACACACACACACACACACACACACACACAAAGGCAGACAGACAGACAGACAGACAGACACATACTAAGCTTCAGGGCAAAGTTGACAAACATGCCAACATGGTTTCATCTTTAATTCCCTCTTAAGTCCCTCTCTTTCCCTCTTTTCCCCTCATCCCTTCATTCTGCGCTCTCCTCCCGCCTCCCTCTTATCTACACCTACGCATTAACATCCACCATCGCCCTTTCATAAACTCTCTCTCTCTCTCATCCCGTCTTACCCCTCCCTCCCTCCCTCTCTATCTCAACCTCATTCCACAGCCGCCTCCGTCCTCTTATTTCTCCATCACTCCATCCCCGATCTCTGATTGGAAAACATCCTGCTGCAAAAGCTGAATGAAATATTTATCATCCATCCATCCATCATCCATCCATCCATCCATCATCCATCCATCATCCATCATCCATCATCCATCATCCATCATCCATCCATCCATCCATCTAGCTGTCCTTCCATCCATCCATCCATCCATCTAGCTGTCCTTCCATCCATCCATCATCCATCATCCATCATCCATCCATCCGTCATCCATCCATCCATCCATCCATCCATCCATCCATCCATCCATCCATCCATCCATCCATCTAGCTGTCCTTCCATCCATCCATCATCCATGCATCCATCCATCCGTCATCCACCCATCCATCCATCCATCCATCCATCCATCCATTCATCCATCATCCATCATCCATCATCCATCATCCATCCATCCATCCATCCATCCATCTAGCTGTCCTTCCATCCATCCATCATCCTTCCGTCATCCATCCATCCATCATCCATCCATCCATCCAGCTATCCATGCATCCATCCATCCATCCATCATCCATCCATCCATCCATCCATCCATCCATCCATCCATCCATCCATCTAGCTGTCCTTCCATCCATCCATCATCCATCCGTCATCCATCCATCCATCCATCATCCATCCATCATCCATCCATCCATCATCCATCCATCATCCATCATCCATCCATCCATCATCCATCCATCCATCCATCCATCCATCCATCCATCCATCATCTATCCATCCATCCATCCATCCATCCATCATCCATCCATCATCCATCCATCCATCATCCATCCATCATCCATCCATCCATCCATCCATCCATCCATCAGATATAAACATAAAGAGATCAAGAAACGAGGGCAAATACACACTTACATTCACGCACACACGCACACACACACACACACACACACACACACACACACACACACACACACACACACACACACACACACACACACACACACACACACAAAAGCACAAACTCAGATACACACACCAAATAATCCAAATACGCCCAGTCCAATGTCATCTGGATGTCACCAGACAGAGAGGTGTCTAGAGAGAGAAGCCTCTGCCTCTGGTGACAGCAGTGTGAGTGTGTGTGTGTGTGAGTGTGTGTGTGAGTGTGTGTGTGTGTGAGCGTGTGTGTGTGTGTGTGTGTGTGTGTGTGTGTGTGTGTGTGTGTGTGTGTGTGTGTGTGTAAACACTGATGTGAACACAAGAAAAAACAAACAGAGGACGGAGAGCGACAGGAAAAAAAACAACACAGACAGAAGGCAAGACAGACAGCGGAAGAAACGAGACAGAAAGAGTGCCAGACAGTAGAATTAAGAGAGAGAGAGGGGGCGAGCGAGAGAGAGAGAGGGACATCGACATCGACTGGAAGTGAGAGAGAAGCATCAATGAATCGAGGAGGATGGGGTAATGAAAAGAGAGAGAGAGTGAGTTTGCCTGAGGACACGGCCGAGCAGCCTTGGCATGCCTGGCTGAAGCCGTGGCTACTGGGTAATAAATAACCACCATTGGGATGTCAGACAGACACAGGAAGAGAGATGGACCCTCCAGATAGACGGAGAGAAGAGCGACAGACGTATAGAGAGAGGAGCGTTAAGTGAGACAGTTAGGGAGACAAAATGGGGATAGAAACGGTCAGTGGTGTGGAGGACTAAACGTTGGTTTATTAATGTGTAAGTGGGGATGCAGACTGTATTTGTAGGATTTGTAAATTGTTGAAGCTTTGGTGGGATTTCTGTGTTGGAACAATACATTTGGGTCGTATTGGTAGGGCACATAAATCTCACTAGAGGTAGTAATGAAAAGGAACTTAAAATGGAAAAATGTACAGTTAAAGTTTTGGGTTCATCCCACCTGTTGGTTGTGGAAAGTAAAAGGTGTTTTACACCTGCAAAAAAACTCCTGATATTTCCACTCTGAGCGTCATGTGTGAACACAAACAGCTGAATGTTTCTCTCTTCACTCAGAGTTTCTCCTCCAGCCTCCTCGTATTTATTCTGCAGAAAGTCAGAGTGATCTGATGTGAGAACACAGCAGGATATAATCAGGAGAATTCACCTGGAGCCAGTGGGAGGGGCCAGTGGGAGGGGGTGGTGACCTTTATTCCCTGTGATCGCTTCACGACCATAGGGATGTCAGTAAACTAAGATTGTTGCATTGGGATGAGTATATCCAGGACTATGTGGATAACTGTAATTTGGGATTGCAGGCATGTGGTGCAAATGGTATTTGTAGGACTTGTAGGTTGTGTAAGCTTCGGTCTAATTTTTGGGTTTGGATAAATAGTGAGTCCACTTGAGCTTGTATATTTCTTTTCTAGTCTTCTGACTACTCAAAGTGCTTTTTACACTGCAGGTCACACCTACACATTCACACACTGATGGTAGAGGCTGCTGAGTAAAGAGTCCATCAGTATTAACTCATCCATTCATACACATTCACACACTGATGGTAGAGGCTGCTGAGTAAAGAGTCCATCAGTATTAACTCATCCATTCACACACATTCACACACTGATGGTAGAGGCTGCTGAGTAAAGAGTCCGTCAGTATTAACTCATCCATTCACACACATTCACACACTGATGGTAGAGGCCGCTGAGTAAAGAGTCCGTCAGTATTAACTCATCCATTCATACACATTCACACACTGATGGTAGAGGCCGCTGAGTAAAGAGTCCGTCAGTATTAACTCATCCATTCATACACTGATGGTAGAGGCCGCTGAGTAAAGAGACCATCAGTATTAACTCATCCATTCACACACTGATGGTAGAGGCCGCTGAGTAAAGAGACCATCAGTATTAACTCATCCATTCACACACTGATGGTAGAGGCCGCTGAGTAAAGAGTCCATCAGTATTAACTCATCCATTCATACACATTCACACACTGATGGTAGAGGCCGCTGAGTAAAGAGACCATCAGTATTAACTCATCCATTCACACACTGATGGTAGAGGCCGCTGAGTAAAGAGTCCATCAGTATTAACTCATCCATTCACACACTGATGGTAGAGGCCGCTGAGTAAAGAGTAAATCAGTATTAACTCATCCATTCACACACTGATGGTAGAGGCCGCTGAGTAAAGAGTAAATCAGTATTAACTCATCCATTCACACACTGATGGTAGAGGGCGCTGTGTAAAGAGTCCATCAGTATTAACTCATCCATTCACACACCACCAATGAAGCAGAGGGAGCAACTTGAGGATAAGTGTCTTTTCCAAGGACACATCGGACATGTGGCTGCAAGAGCTGAGGATTGAACCCCCGACCTTCCGGTTGAGAGACGACCGACTCTACCACTGAGCCACAGCCGCCCCGAACAAGACATTTGTGTAACTTTGTTTGGGAACATAAATTGGGATATTAAATGGTGTTCAGGAAAACAGCCCTACAGTGTTGTATAAAGGATGCTCGGGATAACGCATGTTGTTGATGTTGAAATAGCTTTAAAGATAGTTGAAGTGTCGGCGCTTCAGGGATTTCAAACGGCACTAATGGGACTTCAGAGTTGTTGGTGGTACTGGTGGGAAGGTAAAGGATTCTGTGGGATTATGCATGGATTAAAGGATAGCAAGTTAATGTATGGAAATAGCATTAAGATGGTTAATATGACGGGTAGGAGGGGATTTAAATGGCACTGGAGGGGGGGGGGGGTAACAGGGGTAGGGGTAACAAATGGTGTACGGGATGATGAGTCCAATGGGTTTCCATTGGTTTAAGACCGTCCTGAGTAGGGGGTCTGCTGGACTTCTGGGCAGTAGGGGGATGTTGGGGATAATAAATGGTGTCCATAGCAACAGGCCGTCCTCACCAACAATCCAGAGGAACCTACAAGTCCCGGAAAAAGAGCTTGAGAAAAATTACTAAATTTAGTAGAATTTCACCAAATCGGCCATGTTTAAAACACTCTCTCTCTAACTTCAGGTTATGCAAACAAAGGCTGAATAAATCCCACCGGCTCTAGTTTCATTTTAACACCGTCACACTTCCTGTTTCCGTTTTGGTTTACTCGTCTTGATTGCAATGATTGAAAGTTAATTTAACGATAAATCTGAATATAAAATAACGCTTCTCTCTGACAGAGAAGAGAAAGTGCAGAAGAGAGGAGATGTGAAGAACGAGGCTGGATTAAAGAGGAAATGAGAAAGATTCAGCAGAGAGAGGATGATGTTATGTGAATGAAGCAGGACATGTACCTACGCACACACACACACACACACACACACACACACACACACACACACACACACAGAGGGAGAGGGATTTGAGGGGGATTTGACAGTGAAGTCATCTCTGTGTGTTATCTTAGCTCTTCACTGAGCGGGCAGCTTTGAATGACCAGCACACACACACACACACACACACACACACACACACACACACACACACACACACACACACACACACACGCTTCCTCCCTCCCACACACACTATCACAGCGCATTAGCTCAAACACCTTATGAGCTTTGTGTGAGTAGTAGTGGACGTATGTGTGTGAGTGAGTGGGCCTCACAGATACTCAGGACGGTAATGTACGGACTTCAGGGAGAGAAACAAAAACACATTTTCATGGTCGTCCAAAATGAGGTGCTCTTATGTGCAGAGACATGAATTAACCAAGCCCTCTAAAATACACATGAGCATTACATCAATGATTTATGTGCTTGTTTTTGAGCTGCCAACTCCACAGTTTAAGGTTGTTTCTGGTATTTTTAAACCTCGGCTCTATTTTAAAACACATTTGTTTTTTTAATTCTCTAACAGGCACAAAAGGTTGTTAGATTCCTCCAGTAGATTGAGTCAACCTGCAGCAGGGAAGTAGGCTGTAATGGCTGCATTTTAATCCTGGGGGGGGGGGGGGGGGGGAGGGGGGCACATCGTCACTGCATAGCTCCTGGGAGTGTCTGACAACATTAAAGGTGACATATTTAAAATCCTCCTCCCCATGTTCCTCTAACTCTAACATGTGTTTCTAGTCCGTCTACAAACCCCCCAATGATGAGAAAAGTCCATCCTCTCCGTCTTCTCCCTGCTCCACTAGTCAGAAAATGTGTGCTCAAACAGGCTGTTTGGAGATTTTCCCTTCATGACATCACAAAGGGCAGTAGCCCCTCCCCCAGGTGGGTGACACTCCCACAGCTAGGTGTTTGTTCTGCCCTCTGAGTCTGCCTTCTCACCGTAAACAATAGGACATGGAGCGAGAAAGACAGAGTACACCCGAGCCCTTCCAGAGAGGGGGCGTGGTCAGACACAGCTCATTTACATATTTAAAGGTACAGACACAGAAACAGCCTGTTTCAGCCTGAAGCTTTAGTGTTTATCCAGCTCTGCATGGGTCTGTAAACCTTTCTGTGTTCTAACCTCTCTCCATTTTTCAAAAGCATCTCCAATATTGATCCTAGTTTGAGCACGTTTCTGCTCGTGGAGCTTATTAGAAACATGCAGAGGCTTTTTAGGTCGGGTACAATCACTTCTATCTGAACCACTTCTCTTGCTTCCATCGCTGCAACACCTGTTGACCTGATAACTGCTCTCATATCTGGCAAACCGAGGGACGTCCAAAACGGCCGTGTGGGGGCGTGTCTTAAAACCTCCTACCTTCTCTGGTCCAAACAAATCCAGAGCATTCAGGAGCAGAATCTAAAGTTAGAAGGAGGACATACTGGCTGCTGCGTTGTTGTTCAACATAGCATGTTTCCTTGATGATGTGGATCAGCGTAACCCATTCCAACACTTTCTGTAGCGAGTAGAAAGAAGGTTCATGTTGAGGAACAATGAATACAGTCTGTGTGTTTTAGGAAGAACATCTTCATATATTGTCTGGGTTAAAGTAAACTCTGCTAGGTTGAGGTCAGAGGCGGATCTTTCTCTTTTTCAAAGCCAAACCCCCCCACCCAGCCAGAGCTTTAGAAAGAAGACGGTAAAGTTAGGGATTATAACTTTTAAGATCTCCTGAACAATATAAGACCGAATGCTGAACCAAACCGTCGTATCTGTGTCCTCGACTCAGTCTCAAATGCTCTTATCTTAATGCAGAAACAAAATCCCCTCTACCTCTCCTCTTAAGTCTTTCAACATCTCTCTCCCCAAGGCTGCTCAGACATCAGCGGGCTGGGTGCTGAAAATTTTGTTACCCCCCCTTAACAATGATACCAAAGATATAACCTTTCCCACTGGAGCCAGATTACACAGTTAGTGCCTGATAACGGCCCATAGAGATGTGGAAGTGAGGGCGAGGGCGTCGGTGGAGTCGATTGTTTTATTCTCACCGTGAGTCAGCCTTAAAGTCTGCCCGGGGGGGATTCACGGGGTCACACAAACACAGGACCTGTACCCATCAAGGTTGAATTATTTCCTGTCTCAAGCATAAATGAAGTCACATCAGGGACCTGGTTCAATGCTCGTACACAACATTTAAAACTGAAGGTTTTGTGCCTTCACCATGGACAGCCGGCTCCTCCCCTTGTGTATAAAAGCTGTTTTAGTCAAGAACTAGAGAGAAGAAGAAGAACATACTCACTGATTATTTGGATGTTAGTAAGAGTTTTTAGATCACGCTCATTCTGTGTCAGTTTACATGAAATGTGAAGCTACGAGCTAACTAAAGAGCGCTAACATTAGCATGCTAACACAACAATGTGAAGCTACGAGCTAACTAAAGAGCGCTAACATTAGCATGCTAACACAACAATGCAGGACACAGGTGATTGCAGCTCTATCAAAAGACGATTTTGTCCTTTGCTTGAGCTTTTTGTGTCTCTGGAGGAGAGCGGAGGCTTCAGTATGGAGGAGGCGTGACCAAACCTGCATTCTTTTTAACAGCCAGCAGGGGGCGACTTGTTGCAAAGAGGTTGTATAGAAGTCTATGAGAAAGTGTTCCTACTTCTCCGTTGATTTATTCCCTCAGTAAACTTTAATGAGTTAATGGTCTCAGTTTGTAGCTTCAAGTCTTCTTCAGTACACCACGATGTTCATTTTGTAAAAGATGGTCCCGTTAAGAGTCAGAAGCTGTTTTCACAAGGCGCCGGATGACCCTGAGCTATAGTTCCGGCGCTCCATGTACAGAGGATGTACTCGTCATCGAAGCAGCCTCGGGTTTGAATCCGACCTCGGGCCTTTGCTGCACGTCTCTGCTCCCAACATTTCCTGTCTCTCTCCAACTGTCTTACTCAATAAACGGAAAATCAATCAGCCCAAATATACAACTTATAAAACAAAACACGCCAGGCAAACTGCTCCTGAGATCTGAGCGTGGAAGAATCTCTCGCCCTGTGTCCCGCCATGTGTTGCTACTATGAAGGATGCTGACTCTTCTCCTCTGTCGCCCCCCGGTGGTGGAACGAACTGCCAAACTCCATGTGATCTGCAGAGTCCCTCTGCACCTTTAAGAAAAAGCTAAAGACCCAGCTCTTTATGAACACCTACGACCTTCATGATGATGATGATGATGATGATGATGATGATGGTTTTGTTGGATAATGACGATTGATTAGATCTCTCAAGGACAGCTGTCGATGTTGGGCTCTGCCTCTGGTCACTTCCTGTCAGCACCTCTGGTCACTTCCTGTCACTTCCTGTGTGTCCGATCAGACTTAAAGCTGTTCGTTTGCACTTCCTGTCGTTGCTTCCTCCTCTCTAGATCCACGCTTTGGATAAAAGCGTCTGCTAAGTGAACTGTAGAATGAAGGCTTAAAGTGACCCCGTGACCCCCTCGTCTCCGTCATATATGGCTTCTGGCTTCAACTAAACCAAACAAACCACTGATGAAGGTCAGAGCACAAGAAATGTTCTAGTTTTATATTTTAAAAAAGACTCAAGAGATTCATGTTTAAATGATTTTATTTGATTTTAAATGTAACACTCGCGTCACTTTCCCTTCAGAGGGGTCAAACCTCCACGTGTACGTGCGAGGGTGAGCGTGCATACACGACGTGAAGCCTTTGTTTGCTTCTTCATGCTAAGCTGCCTGTGTGTGTGTATGTGTGTGTGTGTGTGTGTGTGTGTGTGTGTGTGTGTGTGTGTGTGTGTGTGTGTGTGTGTTTTGTATCAGGCTCTCAGCGCTACCTGTCAAATTAATTTCCTGCTCATCCATCCCTGCTCGCTTATTCTCGGACGTGTGGCGTACCCGTGCGGCATCCCGCAGCGCCGTCGGCCAATCAGGTCGACGTTTGGAGCCCGCGTTGGCAGCAAGCGTCTCTGTAATTGGTTGAGAGGTGTAAGCTATAAGCGGAGGAGTTTAGCTGGGATTAAACTCGATATCTAATCAATGTTGACTGCTGGAATAACAGAGGGAGAGACAGAGGAGGAGGGAGGAAAGGAGGGAGGAAAGGAGATGGCAATAGGAGATGAAAGCAGGGTGAGAAGAGAGAGAGAGAGAGAAGGAAGTGGAAATGTGTGAAAGTGAAAAGACAAATGTGTGCGACAGAGAGAGGAAGTCGAGCCTGAAGGAAAATAAAAGATCATGGAAATGTGTGCATTAGAGAGATGGAGCGGACGGTGTGAAGAGGAGGACAGAAAGATGGAGAGCAGGAGCAGGTGAAGAATGGGGGGGGGGGGGTGACAAGAAGGAGGAGAGGAAGAGATCAAGGGGAAGAGGGGAAACAGAAAAGGAGGGGAGGGAGCGATGGAGAGGAGATAAGACAGAGGAAAGGGGGGATAGGAAGGAGATGGAGAGTAGGTGAAGCAATGAGGAATAAAAGATGGAAATATAGAAGGAGGAGGAGAACAGGTGGTGGAGAGGGGAGGAGCAAGGAAGGGAGGAAGGATGAGGTGAAAAGTTTGAGACAGACGGAAGAAATGCAGAAGGAAGGAGGAAGGAGACGGAGGGTGGAGAGGTGAAGCATCAATCAGAGGTGGAGGAGGAGTAAAAACAAGATGAGGGATAAAAGATGGAAAGGTAGAAGGACAAGGAGAACAGGAGGAGGAGGGATAAAAGTTTAAGACAGAAGGAAGAAAGAAGCAGAAGGAAAGGGGGCAAGAAGACAAGGAGAGGAGGAATTCAACAAGAAAGAAAGAAGAGGAAGGAAGAGAGGGAGGAGTAGGAGAAAGGAGGTGGAGGAGGAGATAGGGAAAGGAGAGGGGAGAAGAAAAGGGTGGAGGGACGAGGAAGAGATAAGGGGAAAAGAAGAGGAAAGACAACTTAGAGTCGAAAAAAGAAAAGAAGAGGAAGAGGAGAAGGGCGTTTAAGGAAAAGTGATACAACAGAAAAGATGGAAGAAGAAGAAAAAAGGAGGTAAGGAGAGGAAAGGAGGAGGTGAGGAGGAGGAGGAGGGGGGGGGGGCAGGTCTCCTTTCAGTGGCCGCTCTGATGCATGTCAGCGTCCTCCACCCCCAAACATCCCACAACCCCCCATTCACATGAATTAAAGCCCCCTGTGTGTGTGTGTGTGTGTGTGTGTGTGTGTGTGTGTGTGTGTGTGTGTGTGTGTGTGTGTGTGTGTGTGTGTGTGTGTCATTGTCACCCTGAGCAGTCCAGACCATCCGCTGGAACTAAAGACTGCCACAAAACAAAAAAAGTATGACTCATCACACACACACACACACACACACACACACACACACACACACACACACACACACACACACACAAAGGAGGGTGAGGTAATAGCTAGAAATGAAATGAAGAATGAAAACTTGGCGCCTTAGAGGCACAAAGAGAACAAAAAAAACAGCTTCTGCTTCTGTTTTATTTTAATTTGAATGAAACCTGTTTTTGAAACTTTTCCTTTTGACCTTTTTTCTTTCTTTTCTTTTTTTTTTACAAATGAAAACTTTATTGAACTGGACACTCGTGCTAACATGCAGTCTCACTCTTGGTTTTTTAGACCTTGTAACATCAGTCTGCACAGGGCTTGTGGTCAAAACAGTAAAGGTGCTGACGGTGCAAAAAAGGTGAATAAAAACTGTAGTAAACATTTGAATCCTTCCTCGATGAAAGTCGATT
>NC_083620.1:29262820-29272820 GCF_963584025.1 Labrus mixtus | reverse complement strand
CCTCTCCAGCGTCTCCTTCTCTCTCTCTCTTAATCTTTCAAGCCTCGTTCACACGCAGAACCTGGCAGCGCCGGCTTTAATTATTCATGATAAGAAGAAACAAGGAACAAGACTTAGAGTCTGCAGCCGGCGCTCAGTCAAACGCTAATGTCAGCGTGCTAACATGCTCACTGTGACAATGTTAACATGCCCATGTTCACTGGGTGCAGTATTTAGCACAGTCCCTAATCTAGTTCACTGAACCAGCATGAAGAACTGAACACAGCACAGATTAGGAGGGTTGCAGGTTTTTAGTAATAAAGATAATAACTTGAGTTGTGAGTATGAGTAGGGGAATTTAAAATGTGGATTTATGCACCAAATTTCAGTAAATTCCTTCAGAAGTTTGGGAGACATTTTAAGACAACTCTAATCAGAAATCTTTGGATCGAGAGATGAGATCAATGTTGTGGTGCCAAAAAGCTGCAGTTCCTCAAGTGTCCACTTGAGGCTGTCTCCAAAAGGGAGCCAATCCCCTCAGAGCCCCATGTCAAAATGTCCAGCTTGAGGAGTGAGATGTCCATTCACCACCTCCTGCATGCTCACAGTGAACTTTCTTGAATAAATCCTGTTGCATTCTCACATCAGCTCACTCAGACTTTAAACTGAAAAAGTACTAAGGTGCTGGAAGGAAGAACTCAGGGAAAAAGTCAGACTGAAAAATGTGGATTTTTGCTTTCACACATGTAGCTCAACCCAAAAACTTCTGGATGTTTTTTCTGAAAGCACCTTAAAGGCTTTCTATGTGATTTTTTGATCCAGCAGATGTCGCCCTTGAGCTCCAGCATGAAACCAAAACAACTCACGCTGCATTGTTGTGTTAGCATGCTAATGCTAGCGATCTTTATTCTGCTCGTATCTTCACACTGCATGTAAATTTACCTGAAATGAGCGTGATCTAGAAACACAGTTAAGCAGTGAGTACAGTATGTTATTCTTCTTTTCTCTAGTCCCTCAATTAAACAACTTTTATACACGAGGGGAGGAGTCAGCCGGCCGTCCGGGCGATGTAAACAAAGTGAAGATAGGACTCTGAAAACTCTGAAAACATCACAGACAGTGGGACTCGGGTGTTACACCCATTGTAGACAGTCATGACTCACAGAGTTATTTTCAGAGGAGATACTTGATTTATATATTTAAGTGTGAAAAATAGAAAGACTTTAAGAGGTTTCCTCCAGGCATCCAAAATCAGCACCTTGTCCTGACAACGACTCTGAAACATCATCGTTTGTAATGTTTAAAAACTTCAGTAGTTTAAATCTTACGATCAACAATAAACTCTAAAATGTGCTTCATACATTTAAAGCAGCCTGTTGCATTTCCTTGTCCATAAAATGTTCAGGAGCCTCACTTTGAAAGATGTTGAAATGACCCTCTTTAGATTCTCCTGCTGCAGGAAACATGCTCACTCTGGGTTATACGCAGGGGTGGTGTGCTGTTGCATATCATTAATCGTAGCAGTTTGTTGAAGCCGGTGTGAAGGTGAACCTCGATAGCTGTCAGAAACTGTCCCATGACGATGTCATCACCTTTGTGTCCTTCAATCACAAGTGTTGCACTTATTTTTTCCTCACTGCAGGAAGTAAGGAGATGGAGGACGATTTCCAGGATTCTGAAGCAGATCCTGATCAGACATGTTGCTCAGATAATCAGCTCTGTTTTAAATGTAGACAGGAGACTTTTGTAATATATTTTAAACTGGGACTCAGGGAGAGGGAGGAAAAAAGTCACTCACTAGATGTCTGTGGATTTTCTTTTTGCATGCACCTCTCTCTCCCTCTCTCTGTTTGAGTATCTCTATCTGTCCATCTCTCTGTGCTGCTGATTCATGACGGAGCTGCAGGCGCTGACATGACAGTCAGTCTGGTAGCACTCAGACACAAGTCCTGCTGGCTGCTGAGCCTCTGTGTGTGTGTGTGTGTGTGTGTCTGTGTGCTGACTAGCCCTGTCTGCTGTCCTTCTTGTCTTTGGGTCACCTCCCTAAACAGCCTGTAAACCTGAGCAGAAGGACAAACAAACAAATAGAAAAATAAGAAGTTTGTGTGCTTGTGTCTGAGCATGCCTCACAACGCTAGATAATAAATATAGATGATGACTGGGTGGACGTTTTAGTGCACATTTTGATTGCTTTAGTGTTTAAAATATTGTGTGACAGAACGGCTAAGGAAGTATCTGCAACACCCAGTCTCCTCTTAAATTAACAAATCTTTACGAACCAGACTTTTCTACCCCTGATCATTTTCACACTTTATCATCGGGAGGAGTTTTAGGGTGACTGTTTTTGTAGTTTTTAGGCTTAATATGCATTTTTTCACACTTAAATATAATATAAATCAAGTATCTCCTCTGAAAATAACTCTGTGAGTCATGACTGTCTACAATGGGTGTAACACCCGAGTCCCACTGTCTGTGATGTTTTCTGAGTTTTCAGAGTCCTATCTTCAGTTTCTTTACAAACACATATAGAGCCTTTATTGAGAAAGTAGGCCGGGTTTGAACTGGAATTCTGCCAGATGCGTTTGGTTGCGTGTCAGCTCTGCTCCGATTCGGCTCCTTGCTCCCTCGTCGGTCAACTGCAGACAGCTGGAGTTGACCGACACGTGCGACATTGCGAGATAATATAATGCATGTGGTATAAAACCGGTATAAATACAAGAACAACAAACATAATGTCAATGTCAAGAGTGGACTTGCTTGGATGTGTCTCTTTTGTTTTATTCTGAAAATTAACCTGTATGTGACTTCCTGTCCCTCTCGATCTGCTCTGTGGCAAATTGATGCGCCGTGCATCCGACATCCGGCGACAATAGAAGCCTTTCTTATCTGCTGCAGAGGACTCCAGACCGATGGAGCAGAGTCACAGCGCAGCCAGTGATAGCACACACATTGACTGAAGTGAAACTAATCAGCGTCACAATCTTGGATGCCTCAAGATAAGACTTTTCGAAATTGTCAAGCCCAGTTCATGAACTGATTCCATTTCATTCCTTTCTGTCAAAGAGCTAGTTTTCTTCACGCGTAGCCTACCCTTAAGGTTTCAGGTCAACAACTGTAGGGATATTTAACCAAGGAGAGGATGCATTGTGACTATAAAACATTTTTTTACGATCATTAATGGCTTTGAAAAAGGAGGAGCATGGCATCCATGTTTTTCAAAATGGATTCAAAGTTCAAGCTCTGCTCATCAGTGTTACTATAGGCTCCTCTGACGACTGCTCTGAGGAGAACCTGAGGCCAAACGGGAAAAGACGGTCAAATACTTATTCCTATTAGCGTCAGTATGAGCAAACAGCTGGGTAAGCGAACAACTTGAAACCATGCTTAAAGCCTCCCAGTAAACACAGCCGGACCAGAGCCAATAGAAACCAGCTCGACTATACAGGGAATACATTTCCAATGAGATTACAGACTCCCAAAAGTCTGACACAGGGAAGGTTAATACAACTTAAGAAACACTGAAAGTAGGAAAAGAAAGAGAAAACCAGGATTAAGCCCTGGGGTACCCCACACATATTAGTGGTTTTCTCTGGTTGTTAATTTCCGCCTGACACAAAGCAGTTACTGTCTTGAAGATATGACTTGAACCTCTTTAGCACTGAAACTAGTTTTCTGGAGTTTCCTGTATCCTTGTATGGTCATCTGTGTGGACAGCATCACCGAGATCTAATCAAGTGGCCATCACGTTGCTGAAACACGATAACAACAACCATGACACAACACACAGTGACACAAACTTTTCACCCTCCCTCACTATCTCTGCTCTAACAAAAACCTCTCTCACCCCTTTCTCTCCACTCGTCCCTCTGCTCCCTCTCTCTCTCCGTAATCCCATTATGTGTAGCAATGACCTGTCAGTGTCAATTGGTGTTGTTGTCATGCCAACCTCCCGCCATGGGCTGGCCCCTGGGCTCTTGGCCAATGGGAATCCTCCTTGCTGATTAACCCGGGTGATCTCGTTAGGTGACTCTGTCCACTACAGAGGAAATTCACTGGGAGGATGGAGAATGGGGGGGGGGGGGGGTTGGCATTATTGGGTCATGGGGGTTGATAGGAGGGATACATTGAGCAGAATGGGAGGATTTAAAGGTGATGTAATACACCTTCTGCTGGAGGTCCGGACAGCTCTGACTTCTGTCTGTAGCTGCAGGGTAACTAACTATCATTTACAGTTCTAATTCTCACACTGTTCAAATCTTTTGGTTCTTTTTCAGCCTCTAGATACATCCTTCATTGCCTTCTCACGTATTAACTGATTGGCTTTTTTATACGGCTCTCATGAAGGAGCATCTCGATGTGCTCTACACATACTTTTTTGTGTTAGTGTTACCATTAATGCCGGCCGTTGTCCCAGACGTTCACGGTTAAGAGCGAGCTGAGTCTGAAGGCAAAATGATCTAAGATCCAACCCTCACCTGTGGTCATGAGCCTTGGGAAGTGAGAAAGAATGAGATCGCGGAAACAAGCCGCTGAAATGAGTTTCCTTGAATGGGGGCTCAGCTACAGGGTGAGGAGGTCTTACATCCAGAGGGAGCTCAGAGTGGAGGCGCTAGAAAGGATTGAAAGGAGCCAGCTGAGGTGCTTTGGGCATCTGATTAGGATGCCTCCTGGACGCCTCTCTTTGGAGGTTTTTTTTCCCGGGGCACGCCCAACTGGGAGGAGGCCCTGACGTAGACCCAGAGTTCACTAGAGGGATTATGAAGCCCATCTGTCCTGGGATCGCTCGGAATCCCCGAGGAGGAACTGGAAAAGATTTCTGGTGAGGGGGACGTCCAAGGGAACTTGCTTAGCCTGTTGCCACTGCGACCCAAAACTGTATGGGTCGTAAGGGCCAGGCAAAAAACTCTAAATGTGCTTATAATTTTCTTACTTTGCCATTGTGTCTCAGCTTTGCACGGCCACAGCGGGAGCTCCACATACACACACAGTCAGACATGCGCACACACACAGCGCTGTGCCTAGTCTAATCCATCGATCGTACAGAAATATGAACGTGAAGGCGGATTATTACCTTGAAGGTGGGATTGGAGGCGGAGGAGGTGAGCTAAGTGCCTCTTAGGAAAGAATTAACCTGAAGCATTTAACACCTGCTTTGTCGGTGACCCAGCACTGCAAGCTTATCCGCAGCAAATGACCTGCCTTAGGTGTAACCTCGGCTCTCTGACGTGACCTCTTGACCCCAGAGTACCCTTCCAATCGCTCTGTTGACCTCCTTCACCATCTGTCAGGCCGCAGCTTTAACTCAGCAGAACTTTCTCCAATCCACTTTCTAAACGTTCATAGTAGGAAACTGAATGGACAAGAAAATGCAACAGTCGAACTATGATGTTTTCAGACGCGTTGTCAGGACAAAGTTGGATGCCATGATTGCTGGAGGTACCTCTTGAGGTGCTTTCACACCAGCACAAAATGTCCTGACATTTTTTGAGTAAGCTGCACGTGTGAAAGCAAACAGCCCCTTTTCTGACTCAGACACAGTTCCTTATAGAAGAGGATTAGGGCCACTGAAAAATGTTTTTTTGTTTCTGACTTTAATCTCAGAATTTTGAGAAAAAAGTCAAATAAAATATTTTTTTTCAGTGTCCCTAATCCTCTTCCGTAGTTCCTCCTGTCAGCACCCTAGAGAATTTTCTGAGTGAAGTCAGATTGAGTAGGAACACTGCAGGAAATATTGAGGAAAATGTAAGTAATGGAAGTGCTTCATTATAGTCTACCTGTCGGTGCACGCTGTGAAATATACAGATGTGCATGAGTGCTTTTCAACTGTTACTAGGTTGACTGAAAGTTAGGTAGAGTCAGCATTTCCAAAATGGTGGCCTCCATTGTTTGGCTTCAAAACTACGCTTCAGAAAGCAATGGGTGACATCACTGAGACAACGTCCATGTTTTATACAATGTATGGCTAAAATGTAATTTTTTGACACCTGATATGCCCCAAACATTTTGGTGTTGCATCATGTTGTTATTGTGTTACATCTACAAATACACATACTCATTATGTAGGTTCACAAGTCTTTTCATATGTGCAGAGACACTTAGTCGTATCATGTCAGAGCGGGAGCCTCTCCACTGTGTTGCATTGCAGTCGTTCACTAAAGCAAGAGTAATTAATTTTCCCGATGATAGGTAATTTATTTGCAGGTTAAGCGGCTACTCCCTAAAGCTTTTATCCTCACTTACAGTCCTCTCCTGTCTTTATCCCTCACGCCTGTAAACTCTCTGATCCCGGCTCACCTTCCCTCTTCACCTCCTCACCTCCTCAGGTGAGTAAAGAGCTTGTGAGTTTTGTATCCCTGTGCTGTATCTCGTCCTCGTCTGTTACCCTGCAGTAAACTCAGTGACTCTGACTCTCGCTCAGCAGGGGGGGGTGGGGGGTGCATTGGGTGCTATAAATGGCTCCGGCTGTGTTAAGCTGGCCAGAGGGGGGACAACGGAGGCCAGAAGATGACAGGAAACCAACAGCCTGTTTATAGCAACATGTTCAGATTCACAGCTTCACTCAATATGCTAATGCACCCATGTTTGTTGTTTCATGGATTGGAGTAAATCTGCACATTTTTCACCATCTTGACACATTAAACTAGTACCTTTATTTACTCTGAGTACATCCACATAAGATCTTATGAGCAAAAGATCCCTTGTGGCTCCACTTCTTCATACCCCTCCATCTACTGCCATTGTGTCCTTAATTAAGGCGAATTACCCTGCATGACTCCAGTTGGCAGGAGAAGACTGTTGTTGTTGTTGTTGTTGTTGTTGTTTTGGACGGTGATAGCTCTGTCTGTTAGCTTGCCAGCAGTCAGCAGTACATGTCAGAGTAAAGGCTACTGCGAGCTAATCTGGTGGCAGTAAACATGGCCTGATACACTGCCACGGGATTGGACAGCAGGGCCGAATTAGAGGCCAAACTAGGACGGTTCACAGAGCGTGGACGGTGACGGTGCAATACTGTAACTGAAACCAAGCGTCCAGGGGAGAAAGTCACACGTGTTTAATGTTTAGCACAGTAGTATAGTGTTATGTATACACAACTAATGGAATTTGCTAAACTTTTGCAGGACCCGGGAGTTGCTTGTCCTTCGCCCCAGGTTCAGAGGTTTTGACAATATTGCAAAAATATAACTAAAATGACCTTCAAATCATCAGACATTAAGGAAACATGCTATGTTGAACAACAATGCAGCAGTCAGTATGTCCTCCTTCTAACTTTAGATTCTGCTCCTGAATGCTCTGGATTTGTTTGGACCAGAGAAGGTAGGCACTTTTTAAGGCTACCCCCCACACGGCCGTTTTGGACACCCTTCGGTTTGTCAGATATGAGAGCAGTTATCAGGTCAACAGGTGTTGCAGTGATGGAAGCGGGCAAGAGAAGTGGTTCAGATAGAAGTGATTGTACCCGACCTAAAAAGCCTCTGCATGTTTCTAATAAGCTCCACGAGCAGAAACGTGCTCAAACTAGGATCAATATTGGAGATGCTTTTGAAAAATGGAGAGAGGTTAGAACACAGAAAGGTTTACAGACCCATGCAGAGCTGGATAAACACTGAAGCTTCAGAGTCCACCACATGGTGACCTGTGTGAGCATGGACTCTAGAGAGGAGGGGGGGGGGGGGGGGGGACAGGTCTCTATGATGTGTCTGCGTTCTGCTCATGCGTGAGATGAAATAACTCTCCATGCCAGCAGGGGGCGGTAGCAATAACACTTTGGGATTTCTCGATATTGGAAGGCTGGGCTCAACTATACTTCATGTTTGTGAGCTGTAATAGTATGCCTTCATCCGGTTAGTGACGCTTCCCCGTCTGCTCGCTCTCATTGGCTCTTTGCGGTTATTCCATCAGAGGCAGCTCGATCTGGAATCATAAATATTAAACATGTTTGATATTCATGATGTATTGACACCACACACTCGAGGATTATTTGGATGCTGAATAATCAGTAGTGAGGCCGACCCCCACCCCGGATTGTTGGGGGAGGGGAGGGGGGGCAAACCGGGGCCCAAAATAGTCTAGTAGTGTGTAGCCAGCCTAAGTCTGAAAAGATTAGATTATTTTTAATTGGATAATTGGGTAAATTCATACATGGAGGCAGAGACTCTGCAGGATTTAGTCGCCCTGCTCGAGGCTTCAACTGTTTTTTAGGATTTTATTAAGAAAGAAAATCCAGAATATGCTTTTTTTTAAAAAAGATAAAGAGTGTGAAACACGAGGTGTCAGTCGATGAGCGTTACCTCAGCAGATCTGAGGAGTCCTGTCAACCCCCCTTTCCATCAGCCTGTCTCTGATTGGTCACAGCGGAGCCACAGGGTTTCTAAGGGGCTCAGGTCGGAGTCCGGTCTCATCCCGACATCGTTCAGAAAAAAAAACGTTTGACTGCTTCAGTTCGACAACACTGATCCTTTCTACTCCGTCGCTCCAACTCCTACTGAGATCTGTCCCAGAGAGACAGACCTACTGCTGAGCGTACAGTACACACACACACACACACACACACACACACACACACACACACACACAGCTTTCATCTCAGAGCTCTATATTCTGTTCAACTGGGACAGTGAGGTCTTAACTAGACTGGCCTAAAAACACTGTTTTCTCTCTTTCTCTGCTTCTCTTCACACTTCTCTTTTCCTTTTCATCTCGCTGAGCCGAGCTGTGTGATCTGTCAGTGTGTTACACACTCGTAGTGTGTGTGTGTGTGTGTGTGTGTGTGTGTGTGTGTGTGTGTGTGTGTGTGTGTGTGTGTGTCTTTATACTCCTGTGAGAACACTGTGGGTTCACACTGCCAAAGTGAGGACATCTTGGCGCAGTAGGAGCATTTTCTCGTGTGAAGCAAAGACATTTCAGTGAACTGAACAATGTGAATGAACTCACTGGAGGAAATTAGAGCTTTGGATTAGCACTAATAATAATAATATAAGACTTTTTATTTGCAGCGCAATTGTCTTCATTAATCAAATCTCAAAGTGCTGCAGAATTAAGACGACATAAACAGAAGAGACATGTAAGAGCAGGCCAAAACTTAAGAAACAGGAGTGTAAAGGTCGAGAAGCGAGCCTTTTTTTCACACACGAAATCCTGACATTTCCTGAAAACTTTCGGTCATGCTGCCGCTTGAAATCTGTCTGACATTCCTGTTTACACATGCACCTCGCAGCAGGAGGTTTCCTCAGGAGGCAGGACTCTCTCTCTTGTTGCCGTCATTTAATTGGAAGTATGAATGAGTGGAAAGAAACTCACTTTCGAGCAGAATAGAAGCAGCGTGTGCACAACAATTCAACGAGTCGTCCTGCGTTATTGAACATGCCCGCTCATCTTCTCACCCGACTTCACGTTGAAAATATACATTAAATTACATTTTCAGGAGTTTTTCATCTTTGTTCAGACACCTATAGAGCGCCACAGGACTGAGTCCTAAAACCAGGAAGTGAGTTAGCATTTGAGCGCCATGGGGTCTAACGTCTAAAAGTCAACGGGGACTTTGAATGTGTTTGTGGTTAGACTCCTGAAATAAGGTCTGTGGTTAACCTGAAGAGATGTTGGTGTTTTGTTAGACCACATAAACTACGTTAGGTAAAACCTCCACTTGTGAAGTTTGAAGTTTTTACTCGTCTTTAAAAAGGCGGTTGCTAACAAGTGGCTAAATGTGACTACAGTGGTCGTCGGGGACATTAAACATCATCACGCCGGACACAGAGGGCGGGAACTCTCTCACTAGTCGGAGACGTCTCCTGTAGGTTTAATCTTTAGGTTAAGGTGAATATTATGTTAGTAAACTATTTATTAAGCTACGTGGATTAGTTTATCGGAGATCGTCTGAAGCTGAACGCTAGTGACGTCACAATCATCCGACCGTGGTGTAGTTAGCTTTAGCATAACGTTAGCTTTTTACTTCTGTCGGCCGCATTAACGCTTCAAACATCATAAAAATGGCGTTCATCTGTGAAGATTATCCTGCTGAACA
>NC_083620.1:29255320-29260320 GCF_963584025.1 Labrus mixtus | reverse complement strand
TGTGGGCAACATCCGTACAGGATATCTGAAGTATTTCCATTTGATGTTGCAGCTTTAGAAAGTCAAGAAAGTACAACTGCCAGGACTCTGTTTTATTTTGCAACAAAAACTTTGGATTTGTTTGTTTCATTCAACATGAGCCACAAAACAGGCTGTGATGCATCACGTTTGAGACCCCCCCCCCCTCGGTCTGACAGGGACGCTATGCCAATGAAAGGCGTCTGATCCAACCTCCACAACAGGGTCCTAAGTCTCTGACTAGACTCTTCTCCTCTGTCGCCCCCCGGTGGTGGAATGAACTTCCAAACTCCATGTGATCTGCAGAGTCCCTCTGCACCTTTAAGAAAAAGCTAAAGACCCAGCTCTTTCATGAATACCTACGACCTTAATATTGATGATGATGATATTTAGGATGGTTTAAATGATGATTAGAGCTCTAAAGAACAGCTGTCGATGTTGTGCTCTACCTCTGGTCACTTCCTGTCAGCACCTCTGGTCACTTCCTGTCAGCACCTCTGGTTACTTCCTGTCAGCACGTGTGTCCAATCAGACTTAAAGTTGTTGCTGATGTTGTTTTCTCCTCTCTAGATCCTCGCTTGTGTTGTTCTTACTCTCTGATGTTGGTCGCTTTGGGTCAAAGCGTCTGCTGCATGAATTTGTAGGACGGCCCCCTCGCTGTGAGGTGCATGACCCTCACAGGTGCGTGTGGTGTGCCGTGTGTGTACATCCTACTCCGGGTGAATCCAGAGGCAGTCTGCTGTAGATTCTCAAGGGTGCATGCGTTGACGTTGCATGAATGCTCAGAAACACCAGAGACACCCTTTGAGTGTTTTAAGTGAGGAGGCCGTGTAGAGCCGCCTCGTGCTTCATCCTGTTCAATATTCCACGCCGTCGCTCGTTTATCGATCTCCTCAAAGCGTCATCTTAAATAATTAAACAGTGAAACTCTAACCTGTTCCCTTTTTACATCTGGATGCAGCTCGTCACTTTTCATTTCCAGAAAACATCACTCACTCCGTTACCACCCTCCGCTTCCTGTCTCAGATTTGTGTGTGTGTGTGTGTGTGTGTGTGTGTGTGTGTGTGTGTGTGTGTGCCCAGACTAGGACCAGACTTCTCACAGCAGCTGGTTGGTCGTCACAACAGGCTCCAATCCAAAGCCATTAGCTGGAGGAACATCCCGACTATATCTGGTAATACACAGACACACACACACACCACACACACACACACACACACACAGACACACACAGACACACACAGACACACAGACACACACACACACACACACACACACACACACACACACACACACACACACACACACAGACACAGACACACAGACACACACACACACAGACACAGACACAGACACACACACACACACACACACACACACACACACACACACACACACAGACACACACAGACACACAGACACACACACACACACACACACACAGACACACACACACACAGACACACACACACACACACACACAGACACACAGACACACACACACACAGACACAGACACAGACACACACACACACACACACACACACACACACACACACACACACACACACCTCCTTTAATATAATCCTCTGCATGCTGCGTTTCTTTTCTGTTTTTGTGATCTTAACCAGTAAATAGTCTAACTCCATTACGTCTCAACTCAATCAATCGCTCGTCTCTGACATCTTTACATTTCTTTACAGCCGCTGTTTTTAAATCTCATTACACTCAGTCGCTCGCTGCGGCTGAATTCAAATTCAATCACTGCAATAATTCAGTTTGGCGCTGATTCTCTTCATCGGTGGAGGCAGAGCTGGGAAGTAAATGAATGTTTTTTAAAATCCTGCTCAGATGTAGCAGCAGATAGAGACGGGACGTGTCTAAGTGCTGGAGCACTGAAGGCGCTTTTGTGTTGGAATGGACGCAGCCGAAGCTCCGATTATACGACAACACAGACTGTGTGTTCTCCGTAAACACGCTCAGAAATATCTGGAATTCCCAAACGGAGCAGCTCCGGGGCTGGAATGTGACTGGAATCTGTCCTTCTCCTCTCTGTGTCCTCGTTAATGTCCCGCTGAGTGGAACCATCGCATGTTTGAGTTTGAATCATATTCTTGTTTCAGAAACCACAGACCAACGCCCCCCCTCCTTCAGACTGTGTTATAGTGTTGAACTCCAAATCAGTCTTGGTCTCAAGTCTTGGAATCTGAAGCCTTTTTACTCTGTCTTGTCCCGGTCTCAGACTGGGCGGACTCTGGATTTTAAATCAAGATCACCACTGATCGGCTATTTTTCCACGTCCTTACTGTGATTAGAATGAAAACTTGACCTGGTCTCGATCCCTAAATGTCTTGGTCTTGACTCGGTCTCGATCCCTAAATGTCTTGGTCTTGGACTCGGTCCTGATCCCTAAATGTCTTGGTCTTGACTCGGTCTCGATCCCTAAATGTCTTGGTCTTGACTCGGTCTCGATCCCTAAATGTCTTTGTCTTGACTCGGTCTGGATCCCTATATGTCTTGGTCTTGACTCAATCCCTACATGTCTTGGTCTTGACTCGGTCTGGATCCCTAAATGTCTTGGTCTTGCCTTGGTCTCGATCCCTAAATGTCTTTGTCTTGACTCGCCTTGATCCCTAAATGTCTTTGTCTTGACTCGGTCTCGATCCCTAAATGTCTTGGTCTTGACTCGGTCTCGATCCCTAAATGTCTTGGTCTTGACTCAATCCCTACATGTCTTGGTCTTGACTCGGTCTGGATCCCTAAATGTCTTGGTCTTGCCTTGGTCTCGATCCCTAAATGTCTTTGTCTTGACTCGTCTTGATCCCTAAATGTCTTGGTCTTGACTCGATCTGGATCCCTAAAAGTCTTGGTCTTGACTCGGTCTCGATCCCTAAATGTCTTGGTCTTGACTCGTCTTGATCCCTAAATGTCTTGGTCTTGACTCGATCCCTACATGTCTTGGTCTTGGACTCGGTCCTGATCCCTAAATGTCTTGGTCTTGACTCAGTCTTCATCCCTAAATGTCTTGGTCTTGTCTCGGTCTGGATCCCTAAATGTCTTGGTCTTGACTCAGTCTTCATCCCTAAATGTCTTGGTCTTGACTCGGTCTGGATCCCTAAATGTCTTGGTCTTGACTCAGTCTCGATCCCTAATTGTCTTGGTCTTGACTCGGTCTCGATCCCTAAATGTCTTGGTCTTGACTCGGTCTCGATCCCTAAATGTCTTGGTCTTGACTCGGTCTCGATCCCTAAATGTCTTGGTCTTGACTCGGTCTCGATCCCTAAATGTCTTGGTCTTGACTCGGTCTCGATCCCTAAATGTCTTGGTCTTGACTCGGTCTCGATCCCTAAATGTCTTGGTCTTGACTCGGTCTCGATCCCTAAATGTCTTTGTCTTGACTCGGTCTCGATCCCTAAATGTCTTTGTCTTGACTCGGTCTCGATCCCTAAATGTCTTGGTCTTGACTCGGTCTCGATCCCTAAATGTCTTGGTCTTGACTCGGTCTCGATCCCTAAATGTCTTGGTCTTGACTCGGTCTCGATCCCTAAATGTCTTGGTCTTGACTCGGTCTCGATCCCTAAATGTCTTGGTCTTGACTCGGTCTCGATCCCTAAATGTCTTGGTCTTGACTCGGTCTCGATCCCTAAATGTCTTTGTCTTGACTCGGTCTCGATCCCTAAATGTCTTTGTCTTGACTCGGTCTCGATCCCTAAATGTCTTGGTCTTGACTCGGTCTGGATCCCTAAATGTCTTGGTCTTGACTCGGTCTCGATCCCTAATTGTCTTGGTCTTGACTCGGTCTCGATCCCTAAATGTCTTGGTCTTGACTCAGTCTCGATCCATAAATGTCTTGGTCTTGACTCGGTCTCGATCCCTAAATGTCTTGGTCTTGACTCGGTCTCGATCCCTAAATGTCTTGGTCTTGACTCGGTCTGGATCCCTAAATGTCTTGGTCTTGACTCGGTCTTGATCCCTAAATGTCTTGGTCTTGGACTCGATCTGGATCCCTAAATGTCTTAGTCTTGACTCAGTCTCGATCCCTAAATGTCTCGGTCTTGGACTCGGTCTCGATCCCTAAATGTCTCGGTCTTGGACTCAGTCTTGGTCTGGACCCTCTCTCAGGAGGCTTGATGTTCACTCATGACTCTCTGAAATTAAAAACTACTTCATTTCTTTTTTTTCTCTTAACCTTATTGATTAGTGTTGTGTCTTTTGTCCCTTCTTACTTCCCTTATGACTCCCTTCATTCATCTCTAGAGGTCAAACCTTCAGTCTTCTCCTCCAGAGGCCTCATGTCTGATGACTCGGGGGTTAAAAGTTCCATTCTCAGATTCCTCCCTTAACGTGAAATGATTTGCCCTCTAACTGAATTTCAGGCGTTTTCTCAGCTGTGGGAAACAATCGTCTCGATTCATATGCTCGCTGCCCCCCCTCCCCACCCTCACGCTCGCCTCCTCCCCTCACCGCCGCCGCATTTCCACACTCAGAGACTGAAAAACACGCCTTGTCCCACCAAACACATGCCATCTTTATGGGGCAATGCATGGATCTCAGAATGGGAAATGAAGCGAGGGATTCAAAACAGCTGCTGACACATCAGGGATATCATCATCTTTCAACGTTTATCATTCAGGGTTTGAATGGATGGTTGGTTTGTTTTTTAGGGCGCACTCACAATCCGTACCGAGCCTCGGCACGCTTCACCCTCAGAGTTCATGCTCACACTTCCTCACTTTGAAGAGCTTCAGTACGCTACACCCAGGCAACTGCTTGGGGGCCCCAAGACCAGGAAGGGGGGCCCCTGAGGTTTCTCACAAACTTGGTCAAATGTGCAAATTTTGCAACGACAGTAGGAAACCTCCTTAAGGGGTCCCCAATCTGTCCGCACTCACTCTCATTGCCCACTTCAGCATTGAACCCCCTACTGCTGTGAAAACCAAAGAAAGATGAAGAGGAATTATCCGTCTACAGGAGAGAAAAAAA
>NC_083620.1:29157820-29245320 GCF_963584025.1 Labrus mixtus | reverse complement strand
AAGTCATTTTTCAGATTTTACAGAGAGGATCCCTGCAGAGGTCAACTCTTAGAGAAAGATCGTCTTTTTAAATCAGAAATAGCCGTTTTCATCCGGTCGTCACATCCACCAGACTCCATTGAATAAAAAGCTGATTTTACCTTCAACAACATGCATGTGTTGGAGATGTTTCGCTGCCTTGAGGAGTTTGTTTTGATGTGTTATGTTTTTGCATTGGATCTAAAAAAAACCTTTAAAGCGCCAACATTTGCACAAAATCAGAGAATATCACAAAGTCTGTATGCAGCGGTAGATCATCAACTCCCGTGTTGTGCGGGGTTAAATGATTGTTTTTGTGAATGGAGTCTGGTGGCTTTGAAGAGACACATCTAACAGCTGCTTCTGCTCATAAACAAACACCTTTTCTCGACATGAAGAGTTATCTCAGAGGGTGTTTTTTTAACCGTAATGTTCAGATCCTGTCGGTGATTAAAACATTAATGTTTAGAGGATTCTCAAGAGCAAGTCAGGTGACGATATTTACGCCCCTGTAACCTTCAATGGGAATGTCGCAGAGGTGTGATAGTGAGACAAAGTCGTCCCACCGCTGTGCCGTTGTTCTGATAACAAATGACTGCTGAGAATAACATGCACCTCGATAATCTCGGGGACAAACAGGTGGAAGTGTTCTTCTTGTCCGGTCATGAGCTGCTAACTGTCTTTGACTCTAAAAGTGTCTGAAGAAGAACTTTAAGGGTGACCGTAAAATACAGCAGGGTAGCATTTGTGTCAGCCATATTTTGCTTTCTCCCACGAGCGTCATGCAATTCACAACTGGCATTAACTTCTCTGCACAAACACCAGAATCAAAGATCATAACTGAGACCTTAGAGGGGCAGGACGGGAACGCTGCAGAACATCGGCGACTAGACGGCGTCACAGAGCGGTGCAAAAATTAAATCTATGCGTGTGTTCTATGTTATCTGAGTTAGGGTTAAAGTTAGTCTAAGAAACATTCACCTGACAAGTCCAGATTCAAATCTTAATCCAAGATATCACAATGCTATGCTAACGTTAGCCACGCGCTGCAAACCTATTTGACATCGTTGGCAGACGGCCAAATTCAACCCACAATGCACTGCTTTTTTCTTCACTTCCTTTGTTTGGTGAACTGAACTCTGGTGGTGGACTTGGAAGTGAACCAAGACCCCCGTTTTTAAATGGATCAGAGTTCAGTTCTTTGGTCGGCACCAGAGTTCATTTGAGCGTTCACATCAACCCAAACCAAAACGACAAAACGACTCAGGTGTGAACGCACCCTAGAATAAATCTTGACATTCTTCCCTTTCTGAGTCTGCACAGATGTTTTACACGCTTCAGACTCTTTAATAAATATCACTCCACACATCTCATCACTTTTATACTCGATGCTTCCCCCCGTCTTATTCCTGTAAGCGCTCTGAACAGGGACTCCACATAAACCTGTGCAAACACTCAGGACACTGTGTGTGTGTGTGTGTGTGTGTGTTTAAAATCCAACTTGCAGAGACATGAAACTATAACTGCAAAGTATGTCATCCATCATGTGTGAGCCTCTAAGAGCTCAGACTGCACCAACGCAGCACACAAACAAACAAACAAACAAACAAACAAACAACACAACGGGCCGGATCTCTGCTGTGATAGATTATCTCTCTGCTGCAGGTTTGTTTTAAGTCTCTGCAGGAAGATTTGTCTTAAAGAGAGCTTCAAGTAAAGACTGGACGAATAAAGAAAACTCTTTTTCTCAAAGCCTTGGAGGTTCAGAAAAAGGTCAGCAGTCAAGAAAAAAAAAAAACGTCTCAAGGACTTTGTTGACTGGAAAACGTTTCCTAACTCGTCATGCTGCACCGACTTGTTCTGTGGACATCTTCATGAATCCAATCCAAGTGCTATCCCGGTGTAACGAGGCACTTACAGATCAAAATCGTCATCTTTTTGATGTCAGACACATTACAGACATTAAGGCATGAAGCTAGCTGCATCCTTTGCATTAGCTTTAGCTACATTAGCACAGATAGCAGTTCAAAAACCAGAATCTGCTTTTTTACAATCTTTTCCACAACAAAGTGAGCTATGAGGAGCGTGTTATCGTGGTCAAGGCAGTTACAGATTCATATGAGGTCATCATTTTGACATGGATGGCAGTCAGGAGAGTCGTGATTTTACAAGATTGAAGTCGTACTTGTTCATATGTTTCATTGAATGAGGAGCGTCTTATGAAGTTATAGTTGAGTTTAGCTTTAACGTGTGACTGAATACTTCCTCATTTTGTCAAAATAACACATGATAACCACAGTTTCAAAGTAAGTCCACCTGTACGAGACGATTTACATCAAGAACAGAAACCTTTTGTAATGTTTGGCTGATCGTTTACACTAAAAAAACTGGTAAACTGGAAAACCGGTTCCAGAGTGCAAACTTTTGGAAAGGCACTGTGAACTTCAGCGTTTTGGTTTTGCGCTGTGCGTCACCGGGTCCGTTTCTGGAGCGTGAGCGCGGCCATGAGTAGCTGGATGAAAGCTCACAGATGATGCTCCATGATAATGATGTGAACACACAGAAAACAGAGCTTCTGTTTCTGCTGAGGCATGTTAAACACCTTCAGTCGAGTTCTAATCATCTCGGGGTTCCTCCTGATGTTTCTGCAGATTTCTGTCAAACATTTAAATCTTTGTGGGGAATTTGAAATGAGCAACTTGTTGACACGGTGAGCTGCAAACCTTCGTCCTAGAGATCCTGAGAAAAAAGTGCTTTGTTCAAACTCTGTCTGTGAGAGTCTCTGAAAGGTCTTCAGGTAGGCGGGGGTCCGTTGACGTATCTGAGGGCCAGGTGGAAGCTCCGAGGCAAACTGCTGCTGCGCTGGCACGGCGGCTCCAGGGCGACCCACATCAGACAGGCCAGGAGGACCAGAGCGGCAGCCGGGAGGAGGTAGAGGAGAGCGGGGGAGGGGGAGGAGGAGGCGGGGGCCGGGCTGCTGGAGGTCACACTGAGGAGGGGGGAGAGATGGAGGTGTTGGTTTCTAACGGTTACATTTCTCAAAATTCTTACCATCCATAAAAAAAATATTTTAGGCACAAAGTGGAAGTTTTGGAGGAAAGCAGCGACAGCCGTCTTCCTACACTAACTTCTACTTTGTGGCAGAACTGAATTCAGGGTTTTGAATTACACGGACATCACTGAAGTTTCTTTCTGTTCTTGGGCCTTTAAATCAGATTACATTTGGGGCAAATTAAAAAGGTAAATATATACAGCACCATCCATTCCTCCATTCAACAGAATCTAATTTATGGCAGTGTAGAGAAAACCTTGGAACAGCTTTAAGTCATTCACTGGGGGAAACAAAACAGTAATTCCTTATTTTATTGGTCTGTAATCTAATAATGGTCCTGAGTCCTGGATCAGAATATGTAACATGGCTACAGGGGAGACACTTCTGAGACGATTGTTGGAGTTTAGTGAAGTCTAAGCTCTGACTTCTAGGGATGTTTTCTTATACCATTCCTCGATTTAATAAAACAAGCAGAAGCAGAACCAGAGAGCTAACTCGGTTAATTCAATGTGATTTTTTAGCAACTCATTTCTTGCTGTCTGGAGCAGGGGTTTCCCCTAGAGGTGACCAGGGTGGCAAGGTGCCCCACGTGAAATCTGATTTGCCATCCAGGTGCCACCCAAAAATCCTAACCTATGATTGGCTGTTTGCTTTTTCAGAGTGGTGATTTGTTTAATTCAAATATGTAGAGCTGTGTGGCAGCAGGCTGCTAGATTTGTTCCAAAGTATTTCATTACTCAAACAATGGCTAAAATCAAAACAACAGTGCTCACATGAACAGCTTCTGACTGGTGTATTGTTTGATCATGCTGCCTTTGCTCTACAGTTTATGTCTATTTATTTATTCTCTCCTTATTGTTTTCTCTGTTTTATCACTTTTCTCCCTATCTTAATTGTTTTCCTTTCAGAAGCCTCCTGTGTGTTGAGAACTAGCATGCTTGCTAAAACACTCAAACAATGCATCTGGTTCGTCCAATGTATCTGTGATGTCCATGCCAAATAAAGTCCATTATTATTATTCGACAGGTGTGATGATACGAACTTAATTGCAAGCAAACTCTCAAATTGTCTTACGTGCAAAATATCATTAATCTGCAATGCAGAGGTGCCCAAACAATACCAATAAATGTATCCTTGCATGTTTGTAAGTGTTTAGGAGGTTTTGTTACAATTACTAAATATTTAAAAACTGACTTCAGACTTTTTTAGTCCTCAAAGAATGAAGCTAAGACGATTCAAACGTCGCCTCTACATTGTGTTACTTTTTAAAGCTGAATAAACAAACACAGGAATGTAACATTTGAATGAAATTTAATGTAAGTAAAGTAGATAAATGCTATTTATTCATGTGTGTGCACAAACGTGATGAGACCCCTGCAGAGGTCGATGGTCACCCCAAATCGACACTCTGGACGCACCCCCAGACTTTATAGCGACCTCATTATTGAATTAATTTGAACTTATCCTAGAAAATGCCGTTCAGGTGCTTGAATAGAATACTTTGATCTTTTATAAAATACATTGATTTTCTCATTTCTTGTTGTTTTGTTAAAATAAACACAGAGTTTCTTAAACACAGAAAACAGGCAAGATGGACGAGCACAGATGCAAAAACTAAACCTGCTTACAACCCAAAGAGAAACATGCTAATCCTTAACTGAGTTCCTGTGTTTCTCACCTTTGTTCGGAGAAACTGCGCTCGGCTTCTTCGCAACAGGACTGCTCTTCTTCAACCTGAAGAACAAAAAGCTTCTGTTACTCCTCAGAGGTTTCAGGCAACCTCGTATTAAAACTTTAAAGGAAAAATACCTCTACACACACACACACACACAGAGTTCATGTCTTCCCTAAGGGTAGGAGCAACAAGACTTATTTTTACTACTTCTTATAAATGTGGATGAATTCCAATAAACAATCAAAACCACATTTTACTCCAAACTGAAACAATCTGCTGAGTATCTCTGATGATAAGAAATCCTCTTTCAAGGGAAGCAACAACTAAAAACATCAAACTAATCTCTGATTAATCTCACTTATTTTTCAAAGCAATCGGCAACCTCTGCCAAAAACTGCAGTTCCTCAAATGACCACTGGAGGCTGGATTCAAAGGTGAGTCATTTCCCATAGACCCCCAGTTTAAATTCAAACTTTACAGCAGAAATAAACATGTTAAAGCACTTCTTTAGAGCCAGAAGTTTCCAGTTTGAATGAAAGAGTAACTAATGCTTAAATATATAATGCTAATATTTGGCTAGCTTAAAACAGCATCAGAAAATTCATATTTACTGAAGAAATTAAAAGCTGACTGCAAATGATTTTTTGTTCAACCAAATAATAACTGAAACCTCTTTGATGCTGCAGTGGTAGTGACTTGTTCATAACAAGGTAGCCATTGCCCTAAAGCACACCTTGTTGTTGTTGTTCTTTTGTCGTCTTTAAGCTAAATCAGCGCGATATCAGACCAGGATGTAAATGCTAGTTCTTTAGCTTTATTAACCAGATAACATAAGAAGTAGGGTTGTAGTCAAGACCACACAAACCGAGACCAAGACGTACCTGAGAGCAGATCGCTAGCCCATTTATACCAGCCGCTCCCTAATGACAGAAACTTGATGCTAAAGATTGGGACGGTAACCTCATTAGGAAAATGTTCACTGATGTGAAGTAAAAACAAAACCCATTTTCTTTTAGACTTGCCTACACTCACAAGCGGAGTGTTGGCCACTAGAAAAAATGTTGGTTTTGGGTACTTCTTTCTCTTTGTAACCAAGAGGCTAACTTCACTTCTTACTTACCACTTCCAAAAAACAAAGATGGTGGCGTCCAAAATGTAAAAATTCCAAGTTTCACAACTGTTGTCCCCAGAATAATTGTTGTTGCACTGTTGCTGCATGATCTAAGACACCATCGACTCACCTGAAGATTTGGCCCGTGTTGTTGATTCAGCCAGTCAGAGGGAACTTTGGGGTCATGTATGGATGAAGGGGAGGGGGCAGGAAAAGGCTGCTGGGTGTAATCATGGCAGAGTTGGTTGCTGGTTGCACCAATGTGGCTTCCATCAAAGTAACGCTGTAAATTAAGCAGAAAGGAAAGGAATTCAATTCAGATTGGAAAGTGTTTCATCAGTTCAAGCTTAAAAACCGTCCCATAAAGTTGTAGGACTGATTACTAATAACCAATTCAACAGAACAATTAACACTCAAAAGATTCTTTGATTCTCAATTTTAAACCAAAGAAAACATGGCAGAAAATAAACCCTTCAAAACTACATCTGTTAGTTGGAAATATGGTTTGAAGGTAGAAGAGCTAGGTGCTATAACAACACGTCCACTCATTGATTGGTTGAAGTTATGGACATGACTCCATAAATAATTCTTCAGACAAAATCCAATAAATATAAAGAATAATCAGTCAGTACGTTCATCTGCAGTTAGAAAATGTTGGTTCATTATGTTACTCGACTAAAACTTGACTTTTAAAATGCTTGTAAATGTTAGTCTGAAATCTTACTCATTTTAAAATCTTGGTGTCACACACCTATCAATTAACTCTTGCATAGACATTGATCTCAATCGGACCCAAACTGGACTGGGTGTCCTGAGCTTCCCAGCACTTGGCTTTGACCCAGAAGTCCAGCTGCATAATTGTGTAGTGTTAGGTGGGGGTTGTTTCTGTAGTAGATGAACAATGATGAAATCGTGAAACAGACTGTGGATCATCTTAGATTTATTCAGCCGTGGTCAGACATGGCTGACAAAGTGCAGACCATCACTGACCCATGCTGACCAAGATCTCACAATCATTGACAAACACTGGCAAAGTCTTCATCTTCACAGTGTTGTTTATATTCTGCTAGAAGGTACAGCCCACAAATTCCTGGCTGCTTCGGTTCATCTCTAAAAGGCTAGAGAGAAGACACTTGGCTCCAATCCAAATATAACTGCTGCTATGAGGTCTCTAACACATGTTTATTACAGCTTCACAAACCTAAAAGAAGAATTAGTCTGGGATGGTTGGCACAATTTAAAGATATATCCACAAAATTATCAAGATGAATGAATCCATGAAAATACGTACTAACATGTTGCATAGCAGAAGTCAGGTCAGCGTCTGCCTCCAGATATCACAGCAGGCTAGAGGGATAACGTGCATCGCATGTGAACCAAAAAGTAAAGCGTAGAGCATGTACGATGTAAAGCTGTTCATGTTTTCACCATTCCATGTACAACCAGTTTTCTGCTTGCTAACTTGTAAGAAGGGTCAACTGGAAGAAGGTCCAAAAGTAATTAGCTGAAAGGATGTATATCGCCACCTACTGTTGCAGAGCTGGATATACTTCCATCAATAAATAACCCCCCCCCCCCCCCCCCTCTGTACTCGTATACTGGTACAAGGACAGTAAGGTCAAATGAGTAGCTCAACTCCACTTAGCCGTGCATGTAGAAGTGCTGCCTATCTGCAGCCCCATTACCGTTAGCGAGTTATTTGTGCTGTTTGTCAAGGACACAAAAGCCTCTGGATGATGTTCCAGACTTTCATTTCAGCACAAAACTGAGATCATGAGATTTCCTCGACCTCCATTACAAAGGGCAAAAACTTCACTAAAGAGCTGTTAGAGGAGCATACTTAGAAGAAGAAGAGAGTGCTTCAGATTCAACTTCACTGGAGTTTACTCTGCTCTCGGTTTGTACGCGCACCGCTCCAAAACATCGATCACGCTCTTGATTCTCTTCTGCAGGTTGATTTCTGCCCCAATTTGTTTGGTGCTCGCTCGATAGTTTCGTCAGTTAATGAACCTCCATTAGAAAGTGCCAATGCTATTACGCACAAACACGCATTCAATCAAACTCGCATATTGCAAATTACTATGCACCAAATCGTTCTAATTATAACACACACACACACACACACACACACACACACACACACACACACACACACACACACACACACACACACACACACACACACACACACACACACACACACACACACACACACACACACACACACACACACACACACACACACACACACACACACACACACACACACACACACACACACACACACACACACACTTTGTTATCAGATTTGAAACTCATCGGCTAACTTTTCTTCCTCTTTGCCCGTCGTCTGTTTATCTCCTTTTCCTGTACGCGGACCGTTATCTGTAAACGGTCGTAACTCAAGACAGAGGAAAGACCGAGATTTGGGAGGGAGGAAGTAAAGAGGAGGGAAGGAGAGGAGGAAGTCTGGGTGTTTCTCTCCTGTTTTTATGGGGACAGTAAAAGTGCAGCCAGACTCAATGCATAAATCAAGACTTTATGGATTCATTCAGCGGGCCCGGGAAGCGACGGAGGAAGAGGAGAGTAAATAGATGGCTCGACGGTAATGAGAGAGAGAGGGAGAGGAAATAAAGAGTGAGGCTAACGGAGAGAGAGAAACAAGAAGCCGGCGAGAATGAGAAAACAGAGGAGGGATGGAGGACGGTTATTCAGGAATCCATCTTTACAAAAGGTGGATGAGCAGGGAAAATAGAGGCTGATGATTATGAATGTTGATGGAGCTGCTGCTGAGAGAGGACATCACTCAGTGTGTGTTTGCTGAAATGTCTCTTTACAATGCTGGGTAAAACTGAGGGAGATGGGGCGCTGGTGGTGCAGTGGTTAGTGCGCGCACCCCATGTACGGAGGCTGTGGTCTTCCAGGCGGGTGGCCTGGGTTCGAATCCGACCTGTGGCTCCTTTCCTGCATGTCATTCCCTCTCTCTCTCTCTCTCCCTGATTTCCGACTCTATCCACTGTCCTGTCTCTCCAATAAAGGCACAAAAAGCCCAAAAATACATCTTTAAAAAAACTAAAAAAACTGAGGGAGATGAGATGGTTTTTGCGGCGTATCCAGCGCCGTCGCTCCTCATCAGCCCCCGGCGTCTGCACGGTTGGTGAGATGAATCACTCTGATTGGCTGTTCAACTAAGCGAATCAGTGCACGAGAAGAAAAACGGAAGTGACCAAAGCAAGTAAACGACTACAGTCAAGAAGCAACTTTTTATCAGACATTATTCTCGTTTCCAGACTACCGCCCCCTGCTGGCATGGAGAGTTATTTCCTTTATTTCTCACGCATGCGCAGAACGTACGTGGTAGTTGGCCGTCGGCTGTGACAAAAGCGTTGTGAGGCAATGCCACTAGTTCTTTGGCGTCTGCTTAGTGTGTCAGGGCCTGGGAGCTCCACCTACTGACCGGCTGCAGGATATGTCATTGGCTCTGCCTTCTCCATGGTATGTTGTCAACCCGGACTAAACACACTGATAGACAGGTGTGTTTCTGTCAGACTGTCAGAGTTCTACATAAAGTCTGTCCACATAGAGTCAGCTACTTACTTATTTTACTTTGTGTGTGAGAGAAAAAAAAACAGAGTCGAGTATCAACACACACACACACACACACACACACACACACACACACACACACACACACACACACACACACACACACACACACACACACACACACACACACACACACACACACACACACACACACACACACACACACACACACACACACACACACACACACACACACACACACACACACACAGAATGTTAATGCTGACCTCCACAGGAAAAAAAGAAGACAAAACTGTTGGTTAGATCGAGTAAAGCACTAAAAAGTATTAAAGAATCCGCCCCCCCCCCCCCGAGGTCAAATTAGACGTTTTTATGTAGCATCTGTAAATAGAGATAATCTTTAAACAGACAGCCGATGGAGAGGCAACGCCAAAGTCTTATCTGATGACTTTGTATGATTTGAAGTTAGTAGTGTGATTGACGTCGACTTCACCCACCTCCACCTCGGCGACGGTCTGCACGGCTTTACAACAGGAAGTCTTCCTCGCGGGAGGGGCGGGGCTTTGATCTCCCAGCCACGCCCTTACACGCCCGCCATCAAAGCTAGTTTCTCTGTCAGGAGTCGAGGTCGACCACTGGTCTCCTTTCAACCACGTCCCGCCTTCCTGCAACGGCATTGGTGAGAAGACACTGGGGTGGGCGTGGTCGAGGCGTCCCTCCGCATGCTGCGCAGAAAACAGAAAAAAAACAACAAAGTGGTTTTGAATAAGTTCCAGTTACACCCGACAAAAATCAGAGATCTGTCGATTTAAAAAATATATGGTTGTTCAAGTGAAGCATCATTTATTCATGTGATGTGTTAAAGGCAGGGTTGGTCATTTTTGAAAAACTAGCATGATTTTGTAAGTAGCATTCCCTCAGTGCTCCGTCTGCACCTGCCCCCTCCCCTCTGTGCTCCCTCTAAAGCCACGCCCCCTCACTTACATGCAAAAGCGCCGTTGGTCCAGAAGCGGACCTCAGCTCACGCTTTGAGTGTGAGCTAGAGCACACAAGAGGTAGAGAGCGAGCAGGGAGACAGGGAGGCATCTGATTGGTTCATCAGATTGGTACCTCGTGGCAGACATTGGTTGAAGTTTTTACAGACTTACAAACTGATACAGATGATGGATTTTCTTTGTTCCTTTTTCAGAGAACATGAGTTATTAATGTCTGTCAGGACCTAAAGACAACTTCAACCAAAATCTGAAAGAGTGGATCTGGAGGAAATGACCAACCCTGCCTTTAAGTGAAATATGTGATATCCCTTTAAAAAAGGGATTTAAGAGGGTTGGTGGTCAATGTGTTTTGATTATTTACAAATTATACAAACCAGTTTTTCTATTTTCCACACAGCGTTGTGTTTCATTTATTCATTGCACCGTATTTTTAAAACGTGTGAAACCACAGACAGAGAGGAGCTGTAATGCAGGACCAGTTAGTTTATGTGTTCTGTAATTTTTAAATAACTTTTAAGTTTCAGCTAAAGTGCAAAGGCTTGAATTGTAAGAGCTTGAAACTGATAGAAATCTTTGCAGAGAATAAACTCTGCAGGCGCCTCTCTGAGCTGCGTTCAGAATTCATGCAGCACACGAGCACCCGGAGACGAGGTCAACCGGTCGCAGATTTAATGAAGTACAGCCACTCTTAAGTCCCTGGGCAGACAGCGGCGAGCTGAGTCTGCAGGGAGGACGTGCTGGTATCTCGCCTTTATCAGTCCAATAATAAATAAGACTGTAAGAAAAAGATGGAAATACAGGAGGGGGACAGAGTTCACACACACACACTTTGATGTCTTTGTTGGGATGCTGCAGCTGTAATCAGATGCTAATTCAGTTGTACATGTGTCTCTGTGTTCGTCTCCTCTCCTGTTGAGCTTTAGGGTTCACCCACAGTGCAACAGTGTGTGTGTATGTGTGTGTGTGTGTGTGTGTGTGTGTGAGACAGAAACACACACACACACAGAGCGGGGCTGAGCTGCAGCCAAGCGGAGGAGGAAACAGAAATTACTTCAAAATTTTTAATTTATGTCCTCGCCCCATCAGTCCCCATCATCTTTTTTATCTCTTTCTGTTCCTCACTTTACTCCGCATTTCTGCATCTCACAGCTGATGACACACTCCTCCACTCCGGTGTCTTTTCAAAATAAGAGCTTTAAAAAGGAAATTGATGTACATGACAACACGTAGACGAGGGCAGGTGTCGTCATTAGATCAGCAGAAAGAGAAGTGAAGTAACCAGTTCAAGAAGCAGACACTGCAGTATCAGAACATCAATGATCGTGTGTGTGTGTGTGTGTGTGTGTGTGTGTGTGTGTGTGTGTGTGAGATCCAGACTGACAGGCAGACGGAGCCTCTGGGCTGAGTGGCATCTGGGTCAGAGAACAACACAAACGACTGAGTGTACAATGAAATATGAAGAAAATAAATAAACACACACTGCGTCTAAATTTAATGTGTCGTCTCTCCGATACGTCAGCTGTGAGGTTTAATGTCAGTATATCACGATGACATCAGATCATTTATAGGCCTCCTGTCGATGTGTTAACGTGACCAAAATAGTGTCAGAAACAGATGCATGATGGGAGCAGCGTGGGTTAAAATACTGAGGGAAATGACAACGTGTGCGATCTAAAAATGGAGCCCGTTAGTGTGTCTTCTGAAAGTTGTTATTACCTCTGACAGGCTCAGATTGTTTTTTCTGACAACATCACAGTAAGGATCCGTACAGAGAGCGACCCTTTTGTTGCAGAGAAAAAATATTGTTTTTGTAACCAAGAGAAGACAAATCAGATCAGCGTCATCAAAGCAACCAGACTCAAACACGGGGACTTCCTGCTCTGCTGCTTTTTCTTGAATTCAGTTTTTTCATCATCAGGGAGGTCATGCATACTCCAGGATTCAAAAAGATGTGCATGAATCACTTCACATATAAATAATAAATACATGAAGATACAGACATGGCACAGATGAATGAATCAAGCCACGTCTCAACAAAAGCTTCTGTTGATCTCCCTTTCATTTGACCTCAAACTAAATACAAACATCTGAACAAAAAGAACAAAAAGAAGTCCCTCTCACTCACAACACAATCTCCTCACGACGTAATTCAAGTAAGTCTGTTCTCTCATTTTGACCACAATCCCTTAAAGGAAGAATCTGCAATAAATAAATCATGAAGTCTGTCCTGTGTAAATGTGTCTCTGAGTCATGACTGTCTACAATGAGGGAGAAGCTCGAGTCCCGCTGGCTGTGTTGTTGTCAGAGCCGTGTTTACATGGACGGGACGGCCGGCTCCTCCCCTTGTGTATAAAAGCTGTTTTAGTCAAGAACTAGAGAGAAGAAGAAGAACATACTCACTGATTATTTGGATGTTAGTAAGAGTTTTTAGATCACGCTCATTCTGTGTCAGTTTACATGAAATGTGAAGCTACAAGCTAACTAAAGAGCGCTAACATTAGCATGCTAACACAACAATGTGAAGCTACGAGCTAACTAAAGAGCGCTAACATTAGCATGCTAACACAACAATGCAGGACACAGCTGATTGCAGCTCGAGTTAGTCCAGCGCTTGTGCTGAACTCCTCCGTGTGACCGTGACAGGAGAGGGGTTGGAGGTGTGTCTCTGGAGGAGAGAGGAGGCTTCAGTATGGAGGAGGCGTGGCCTAACAGCAGTGTGTTTTGGTTTCATGCTGGTGCTCAAGGGCGACATCAAAAAGTCACACATTCTTCACATTTCTCTGGGTCCACGTGTGTCATTCTGTGAAACACAAATCTTTTTATCTTGATTTAAAAACCTAAAGTCACAAACGTTCAGGTTGAAGCAGACCGTCTCTGAGCGAGGAGATCCAACATCTGTTTGTTGAAAGTAAAGCGTCTTCGTCGTTGACATAAAGGTCGGTCTCTGTACGGATCAGTTCTGTACTCTCAGCCCGTCAGTCGGTGACAAAGTGTCACCACGGATCTTTGGAGGAATCTGTTAACTCACCACGTCTGCTTCCTGGTTGGTGATGTCATTGTTGAGATCAGACTCCGAGCCGAGGGAGCTGAGGTAGCTCCGCCTCTTCAGACCGTCTCTGTGACACAGGCCTGAACACACACACACACACACACACACACACACACACACACACACACACACACACACACACACACACACACACACACACACACACACACACACACACACACACACACACACACACACACACACACACACACACACACACACACACACACACACACACACACACACACACACACACACACACACACACACACACACACACACACACAGTTAAAGTGGGCATCACCTGCTGTAAGAAGAACAAAAGGAGACCCTCTCATCTCAAACAAGTAGCGATCTTGTTAAATTTCATATTTTGAGGAATGCTACATTCACCTTTCTCCATAAAAAGCATCACAATAATTAAAAATCAGCTGTTCTTCATGTCTCTGTGATGAGCTGGTGAACAGTGTCGTGTCACTTCCTACCTCCGCTGACGCTGAAATAGGACGAGTCGGCGTCGTCGCGGGAGACGGACCGCCCGATATCGACGGAGGGGTCCCACTCCAGGTGCTCATGGGTGGGCGAGGACGGAGCGGGAGGAGGAGGAGGAGGGGGGAGGTGTACAGGGGAGGAATGTTGTCCGGGGTTACCTGAGAGACAGAAAGAGATGAGAGCAGTTAGAGCCTCACTTTGAATCTTTTGAGGCGTCTTAAACCGTTTTTCATCAAAGCACTTCGACTGCTTCATGAAGGTGTAGTACTGAAACACTGCAAATAAAGGTTTGTTTGCAAGTTAGACACAGTGTGCAGCAGTTTACCTGTAAGTTTTTGATGGACACATAGCTCTCTTGTGCACCTGTTTTTTTTTGTTTTTTTTTAATGAATGTGAAAAGGTTTTTTAGATTTTTTATTACCAATGCACTGAAAATATCCAGATCATTTCAGGACAGGCTGCAACTAGAATATTCCTGACTTGCCTGCTCACAGCAACATTTTCCATATCGCACATGCAGGGAGCAGGGGGAATAATAATAATAATAATAATAATAAAGTTTATTTATAAAGCGCTTTTCGCAGACAAAGGTCACAAAGTGCTTTACATCAACAAAAAACAACAACAGCATACATACAATAAAAGAAGACAAAATAAAAAATGAGTGCTTCATGGACGACATTATAAAATCCTGCTGTAACCAGGAACAATAATTGGCATAATAAAACATAGATACGAGCTCGTATCGATTATTGTAATGCTCTTACAGATGAGACAAAGGCGTGCAAAAACATCTCAAGTTCTGTGAAAGACACTAATGTTCTTACTGATTTTTCTTAAATGAAAAAAGCATGATTTGGTTAGCTGTTTAACATGGCTGTCAAGTGATAATGAAGGATTGAAAATTGCTCCCAGATGATGGAGGTCTACTCAGAGTATAAAAGAGTGGAGCCAAGCAGAATAGAGTGCGAGGCAGCCTCATAACATGCACAAAGATTTGTCTATTAGACTCTCTAGGGTCTAAGAATCTTCATCCAGATGAACATTTTACTGAAGGGGCCGGCAGGACAAAGTTTGGTTAAAGTTACATTCACACATGAAGCTCAGCCTGAAACATTTGAAGACTTCCTCTGGAGGTTTGTGAGTTTATTAAAACAGCATTAAACACTTTATGAAATATGATATGTCAGTTTAACCTTTACGATGGTTGGACGGTGCAGGGAGGTCCAGGGCGGTCTTATCCAGCGCTCCCTCTTCCTCCAACAGACTCTCTGAGGGACAACCAGAGTCTGTCGCCTGAGACAGAATCCAGTCGTCCTCAAACACCTGAAGAAGAAGAAGAAGGAGAAGAAGAAGAAGAAGAAGAAGGAGAAGAAGAAGAAGAAGGAGAAGAAGAAGAAGGAGAAGAAGAAGAAGAAGAAGAGACAATCATGCAAAGGAACATTCAGAGGTTGGAGAGTTTCATGGCTCATATTTAAAGCAGCATATACATGATTGGTTTGCATTGTAAATTTGTGTGTGTGTGTGTACCAGTCTCATGCTCAGCAGTCGAGTGTGTGCGTGTGTGTGTGTGTGTGTGTGTACCAGTCTCATGCTCAGCAGTCGAGTGTGTGTGTGTGTGTGTGTGTGTGTGTGTGTGTGTGTGTGTACCAGTCTCATGCTCAGCAGTCGAGTGTGTGCGTGTGTGTGTGTGTGTGTGTACCAGTCTCATGCTCAGCAGTCGAGTGTGTGTGTGTGTGTGTGTGTGTGTACCAGTCTCATGCTCAGCAGTCGAGTGTGTGTGTGTGTGTGTGTGTGTGTGTGTGTACCAGTCTCATGCTCAGCAGTCGAGTGTGTGCGTGTGTGTGTGTGTGTGTGTGTGTGTGTGTACCAGTCTCATGCTCAGCAGTCGAGTGTGTGTGTGTGTGTGTGTGTGTACCAGTCTCATGCTCAGCAGTCGAGTGTGTGTGTGTGTACCAGTCTCATGCTCAGCAGTCGAGTGTGTGTGTGTGTGTGTGTGTGTGTGTGTGTGTGTGTGTGTACCAGTCTCATGCTCAGCAGTCGAGTGTGTGTGCGTGCGATGTTGTTGTAGGCGGAGCTGCAGCCGTGCAGCAGCTCCAGCAGTCGTCTCTCTACGTGCTGAGCGTCGCCGGGTTCACTCCTCTGGATCAACGCCTCGCCGCGCTGCAGCAGGGCGTTCACACGGGCCGAGTTCACGCACACACACTCCTGGAACGACTGCACACACACACATTCAAAAAAAGTAAACATGAGGGAGGAGAAGAAATGCATTTTAACTAATCAACACTAAAAACAGACCTGAAGCCGTCGCAGCTTCTCACACGTGTTCCCCGTCAGGTGATCGACCTCGCTCAGACGCACGTCCAGGTCGGCCAACCAGAGAGCAAGCCCCTCCCTCTCTGCCTCAAACTCCTCCCACTCCGAGACAAACGGCTGAGAGGACAAGATGGAGGGAGGATGAAAAGCTTTCCCACACACATCACACGTCCAAACAAAGTCTGAATTATTTCCTCGTTTAACCACCAAAAAAAAAACACAATCAAAAACACTTCCTGTCGACGTCATTCAGACGATCTCCAACCTTCAGTCGAGCCGTGATGGTTTCCAGTTTGGCGTTCACATCGTCCCATCGCTGCCCGCAGTCCCTCGTCGACGCCAGCAGTCGAGCCCGCATGGCGCCTTGAAAGAGCCGAGTCAGGGTTCGATTCCTGTGGGTCAGACCGTCCAACCGGACGAGCAGAGAACGGGCGTCGCACTTCAGCCTCTACACACACACACACACACACACACACAGACACACACACACACACACACACACACACACACACACACACACACACACACACGATGAAGGATGATGGAGGTACAGAAACATATCTGTGAAATGAAAGGAACTAAATATGCAGAACATCTCAGAGATGCTGCTGCTTTCCAACTCAGAAGAAAGTCTAATAATTTATATTTTTTATGAACTTCTTCTGACTCTTCTTTTTCTGCACAATATTTGGAGCTTCTTCTTTAAAGGAAGAATGTGCGACTTTTTGATCCAGTAGATGTCGCTCTTTAGCACCAGCATGAAACCAAAACAAACTGCTGTTAGGCCACGCCTCCTCCATACTAAAGCCTCCGCTCTCTTCCAGAGACACACCTCCAACCCCCCTCCACTCAAGTTTGCAAGAAGGAGTCGAGCTAAATTGTCGTTTACTCGAGCAGCAATCACCTGTGTCCTGTATTGTTGTGTTAGCATGCTAATGTTAGCGCTCTTTAGTTAGCTCGTAGCTTCACATTAGCTGTGTCCTGTATTGTTGTGTTAGCATGCTAATGTTAGCGCTCTTTAGTTAGCTCGTAGTTTCACATTGTTGTGTTAGCATGCTAATGTTAGCGCTCTTTAGTTATCTCGTAGCTTCACATTGTTGTGTTAGCATGCTAATGTTAGCGCTCTTTAGTTAGCTCGTAGCTTCACATTGTTGTGTTAGCATGCTAATGTTAGCACTCTTTAGTTAGCTCGTAGCTTCACATTGTTGTGTTAGCATGCTAATGTTAGCGCTCTTTAGTTAGCTCGTAGCTTCACATTGTTGTGTTAGCATGCTAATGTTAGCGCTCTTTAGTTAGCTCGTAGCTTCACATTGTTGTGTTAGCATGCTAATGTTAGCGCTCTTTAGTTAGCTCGTAGCTTCACATTGTTGTGTTAGCATGCTAATGTTAGCGCTCTTTAGTTAGCTCGTAGCTTCACATTTCATGTAAACTGACACAGAATGAGCGTGATCTAAAAACTCTTACTAACATCCAAATAATCAGTGAGTATGTTCTTCTTCTCTCTAGTTCTTGACTAAAACAGCTTTTATACACAAGGGGAGGAGCCGGCCGTCCCGTCCATGTAAACACGGCTCTGACAACAACACAGCCAGCGGGACTCGAGCTTCTCCCTCATTGTAGACAGTCATGACTCAGAGACACATTTACACAGGACAGACTTCATGATTTATTTATGTGTTGAATGGTTCCTCCATCTTTCTTCCTTTAAATGTTTTATTTGGCTGTAAGAGTAGAAACGAGTGATCAGGGCTCATGTGGTGTGTCTGTGTGTTAACATATCACTCAGCCTCCTCAGCTTCAAACAGCAGAGAGTGACAGATGAACAACAGCTTCATTCATCGCTGTGCTGACAGCTGCTTTAATGTGAGCTGACGCTGAAGAGGATTTGTGTGGATCTGATTTCCCAGCAGTGACCGACCCCGACAGCAGAATTTAAATTTGTACAATTAAGTGGATGTAGACAGAAAGACGTCTGATTGGTTGAAGAGGCTCTACATGGATTCTGTCTTTAACCTGTGCCTGAATTTAAATCAAACTTTGCTCTGATCTCAGGTGTCGTTCGATGCTCAGTACCTCAAACTTCCTCAGTTCTTCCTTGGCCTTGACGAAGGTCACATGGGCGGGGCTTGGGGAACTGACAGCCCGCTCAGCTGATCGCAGCCAGGCGTCCAGATGGGCGTGTTCCTTCATAAACTCGTGCCAGAGGACCCACCGCCTCTCCAGCCTGAAGGACAGAGAAAGATTGTTAAAGTCAGGAAACAAAAACAGCAGAAACTGGGACAAAAGCAGACCCTAGTGGACGATCACAGTACTGCAACCAAAAATATCCTCCACTTGCAGCCAAGGTTGATTTAACTCTTAAAGTTTCCTATTATTCAAACCCTTGGACTCCAGGATCACCGCCATGGAGGACACTCACCGTCCACATCCCTGCAGGTCTCCATCTTGGCTCCAGCTGCCGACCCCCCGCTGGGTTTCCTCCTCGCCCGGCTCCAGTGGAGACTCTGAGGGATCCGCACGCAGCTCCATCTCCCTCACTTCTTCTGCAGACACAGCGTTGCTTCGTGCTGTAGAGAGGACGGCATCGCCATGGCGCTCTGGAGGGGGCGGGGCTGTTGGCAATCCAGGCATGGTGACATCACATCACCTTGACCTGTCGAGGAAACAGAGAAGAGAAAACATCAATCTTTTAACCTTTTGAGGGAAGTTTCAAGTCCCAGAAAATAGAGTCACAGCATGATTCTTCAAATGAATAAGCGAAGCAGGACGGTCGCCTTCGACCAGATAATAACGTGCGCTGCGAGGGAAAATACCCGTTTTTGAAAATGGAGTCCAGTGCGTTGAAGAGAGAGATGACACAGCTGTTTCTGGTTTCAAAATAAGAAAGACTTGTGTCAGTCACTGGGGTAATATTGAAATGACTTAATCCAAAGACTGTAAAACATGAACATTTTGGGGCGCTAGTGTCCGGGGGTTAGGTGGCTCTGATGTGCAGACTATGTGGACATTGTGGGTAAGACACGGATCTGTTTTCTGAATGTGCCTGTTTGATTTTGATGTCTCTGTTTTGGCTTTTTGCAGCACGTTTCTTTCATTTGCAGAAAGTTTCAGTCGTTACATTTGAGTTGAACTTTTTGAATTTAAATAATTTCTAAATTCACTTCCCCTTTTCCAATGTCGTCTCTGCTGCAGGTCGGTCGCCCTCGACAACCACCGTGAAAACATGCGAGTAATAACGAGATTCAGACCTTTTGCAGATTTGATCTGAAACAGAAACGAGCTTTAGAAACCAAACTCGTGTTTATTTTTGCTGTTAAAATTGTACTTTTAATACAGGATCTAATGGAGGTTGTTTGGCTTTTGCAGCCAGCCTCTAGTGGACACTCGAGGAACTGCAGTCTATTTGCACTGATGCGTCCACTTCATGTTTCTACACCTGAGGTTTCCATCTGACTTTCACACCCAGGTGGATGCATCAGAAGGTGAACAATTTAACAACCTAAATTAAATATGGTGAGTCTCTCCACCGGCTCAGAGAAACCAGGAAGAGGAAACCAAAGAAAATCATTCAGTCTGGTAGATTAAATCCTCCGTGATTCACCATAACTCCCTTTACACTAACACACACACATACATGCACACACTGCCGTCTTTACTGATGTAGAGACAGATCTTTTTCTAAATGACAGAAAGAGAGAGATAGACAGGGAGAGAGAGAGAGAGAGAGAGAGAGAGATGTCCTGATTTATTCTGCACCTCTCTCTCCCTGTGTGTAATTATCTCCTGATTTACAGACGCAGCAGCTGATCACACAGTCGCCTCTCTGCACTGACACACGGGCTCATTGACCCGACTTCACTCCCCTTCAGACCTCACAGAGGCTAGATACGATACTGCAGGATTTATATTTCTGTGTTTGCAGGGAAGTTAACGACATCTCTGCTCATGGAGCTCATCTTTAACTCTGTAATATCTAACATACATATCCTCCTCCTTATCCTCTAGTAACCCTCTTTTTCTCTTTACTTCCACTGTGTGTGTGTGTGTGTGTGTGTGTGTGTGTGTGTGTGTGTGTGTGCGTCACACACCTGTGAACTTCCAGCCTCCCAGACTCATAAATCAAGTTCTTCCTCTAACACCACGGGGGGCTGATCAGGCCAAGGTCTCATCCTCCAAAACTCCCACCTGGGGACTGTGTGTGTGTGTGTGTGTGTGTGTGTGTGTGTGTGTGTGTGTGTGTGTGTGTGTGTAATAGTAGAGTTATGAGGCCAAGGCTTCAGCCCTGCACCACAGAGAGGCCACATCGATTCTACTCACTGTCTGTCTGCATCAGTGAGTGTGTGTGTGTGTGTGTGTGTGTGTGTGTGTGTTCTCATTCATCATCAACTTTTTGATTAATAATCAAATCCTTAACTTAGTGAGTTGCAGTAACCAGAGTATGCACGTGTTGTTGTTTTATCCTCCATGTGCTCTGCAGTGCGGGTCAGAGAGGATGTATCCGTCCTGATCTGCCCGGCAACAGGTGACCTAAACTACAGCCTGAGCAGAGACACACAGACTCACTGAAGATGAAGACGAAGACAGTTTGTAGCCTCATCTACAGAGAGCGAAGTGGAAAACTAACATCTGTTGAACATGTGGACACACACACACACACACACACACACACACACACACACACACACACACACACACACACACACACACACACACACACACACACACACACACACACACACACACACACACACACACACACACACACACACACACACACACACACACACACACACAGCTGATTTCACCAATGAATTGAGTGTGAATGGAGTTTCATTCAGAGAGAGAGCATTTTTATGAGTTGATGAGTCACCAGCTGCCAGGGCTGAAACACACACTGTACTACTGCCCCACACACACACACACACACACACAATGAATCACTATAATGGACTTTTATTTTTCATTCAGTCGTTGTCAGGTGATGTAAACATGCGTCGTTATGAACAGATGGTGAATTAAAAAGCCAGTGCTGCAGCTCCACAGAGCATTCGATGGAGGACGATGCCTTCCTAAACTCCCTTTGGCCCCCTCGCTGCCGCGCTGGTCACGTGACTGAAAAGCTATGAATTGTTCGTCGCCCGGTGATGTTCTCATATTCTTGATGTTTATGGTTTCATCATTTTCGGAATTTAGAAAACTGAAAAATCAGATCTTAGCAATAAATCCAAATTCAGCATTAAAGGAGCAGTCTGTAACTCTGACACCTAGTGTTTGAAATGGGTACTGCAGTCTAAATTCTAAACATTGTAGAGAGCTGTCTCTCTCCCCCCCCCCCCCCCCCCCTCTCTAGAGTCCATGCTCACACAGGTCACCATGTGGTGGACTCTGAAGCTTCAGTGTTTATCCAGCTCTGCATGGGTCTGTAAACCTTTCTGTGTTCTAACCTCTCTCCATTTTTCAAAAAGCATCTCCAATATTGATCCTAGTTTGAGCACGTTTCTGCTCGTGGAGCTTATTAGAAACATGCAGAGGCTTTTTAGGTCGGGTACAATCACTTCTATCTGAACCACTTCTCTTGCCCGCTTCCATCGCTGCAACACCTGTTGACCTGATAACTGCTCTCATATCTGGCAAACTGAGGGGTGTCCAAAACGGCCGTGTGGGGGCGTGTCTTAAAAGCGCCTACCTTCTCTGGTCCAAACAAATCCAGAGCATTCAGGAGCAGAATCTAAAGTTAGAAGGAGGACATACTGGCTGCTGCATTGTTGTCAGAGAAGCCAGCACTTCAACATGTTTCCTTAATGATCAGATAGTAAGATACCTTTATCATCTCACTCTCTACACAGCTCACTGATTGGACCTTTGAAGCTTGCAGTGTTATCATAGTCTTGACTTAAAGTCCAACATGCTCCTGCATCGATCTTTGAATGAGACGAAGCAATAAAAAAACAAAGGTGCAGGAATGTGACTCACAACATGCAAATCAAGTCCAACAATCATCGAGTGATTCTACAGAATCAGAGAGTTCAAAGCCAACAGCAGGTTTGAGAGTGGAAGTATTCCAGGGGTAAGATTTGAATGTGATGAACCAACCACAGACACACACAGACACAGACACAGACACAGACACAGACACAGACACACACACACACACACACACACACACACACACACACACACACACACACACACACACACACACACACACACACACACACACACACACACACACACACACACACACACACACACACACACACACACACACACACACACACACACACACACACACACACACACACACACACACACACACACACACACACACACACACACACACACACACACACACACACACACACACACACACACACACACACACACACACACACACACACACACACACAAAGCCTCTCTCAATCAGGGCAGACTGAAAGTGAGTCTGATGTCTGATACCTGACATTATCGATGACATCACTGATGATGTCACAGACACAACCAGCTGGGCCAGACACAAAAAAAAGAAGCATCCCTGCCATCGCATTGGACGGATGAGCTGACTGTGAAGAGTCTGATTGGCTGTGATGATTGACGCCTCATCATCCAATATGATCCCCCGACAGCTTTCCTCGTGTCTCTGTGTGTGTGTGTGTGTGTGTGTGTGTGTGTGTCTCAGATCTGCCGGTAACCTCTTTGACTTTGAACAAGAAACGTCTGAAACAAACAGGCGGCCGGGTATCATCGCTCTCTTCCTGTTTGTTTCCTCCTCAGAACTCAAACCTCTGAATGAAGATTCAATAAAATGTTTTTATGTCTTTATTAATCTCTCACGTAACTACCCATAATAAAGGGGCGGGGCTGACCTCCATCTCTCTGACACACCAAGCAGACGGCAAAGAACGAGTGGAGACGAAGGTCGCCTCACGTCTTGGTCAAAAAGTTGCACTTGAACACACCACAAAGACTACAGCTGATGGCCAACCACCACGTCTGTTCTGCTCATGAGTGAGAGGAAATAACTCTCCATGCCAGCGTTTTTTATGATATGTGAAGACCGTTTCACGCTGTCGGTCACCACTCGTATTATAGGTCGTCTACTAATGGAGAATAATGTCTGATAAAAAGTAGAAAATGGCGCTGGCGTTGTCAGTTCTTGGTCTTTTAGTGGAAAAAGAAAAGAAGAGGAGGAGGAGACAAATAAGGAGAAACCGCACTAATGGGTGAAAGCATGGAGACTACAGAGACATGCTCAAGAGGATTTACTGAACCTGAGAGGAGAGCTGGAGAGAAGTGAAACAACAGAACAGCCAATCAGAGAGCTCCCTCTCACCGACTGCTGATTCAACATTTCGAATCAGCCAAAAAAAGGCCGACTGGAAGCGATGGATTATAAAAAATACATTTTGCATACAATGCATCCCTGCATACTTCACTGACACTCCTTCCTTCCTTCCTTCCTTCCTCGTTTCCTTCCCCGACTCCTCCCCCTGCTCGGAGGACGGTTCTGGTCTTATCAGATCCTCGTCTGCAGCTCGGCTTTAATTGAATGAGTTTAAAAGAAAACCTCGTTCCGGGGGAGTCGTTATCTGGAGTCTGAAGTCCGTTTTTTAAACTTGCTTTTTAAAAGGTCATGTGGTGTTCAGTGATGTCATGCAGCTCTGCAGAACTCTTATCAAGTCTTTCTCTCCCTGTTGGCAGATGTTTTTTGTTCGATACAGGAAAACTTCTTAGAGAATATTTGATGCGTGTGCGGTGATGTAGCTGCAGCTCAGCCTGCAGGAAAGAGATTCAAGATTTGTATTTGTCACATGGTCATCCAGATGTGCAGTGAAATGTAACGACTGTTCTGCAAGGCCATGCAATGAACACTCAAATTACTAATACACATGAATACAGTAATATAGAAATATAAGGTAAATATTAAATAAAATAAAACAATTAAAAAAAATAAAAAATATAAAAATAAAAGAATAATAAAAAAATAAAATAAAAAATAAAAAATTTAATTAAATTAATTTAAAAAAATAAATATTTGAATATACAAAATATAGAATAATGTAAACAGTGTAAAGTGTCAGTGTGCAGATGTGCAGAAGCAGGCGGAGGCAGCTCAACTCATCCCCGCTGAGATGATGAGGATATCACCTCTTCCTCTCGGCTGCACGCTGAAGCCGCACACTGAGTGGATTCATGTCATTAGGATTAAGAAACAGGCTTTTGTTGAACCTGACGCTGATATGGAGCTGAGAGAGGAGATGGAGGTGAGAGGAAAAGAAGAAGAGTAAAGACTCTGAGGACTCGGCTTATAGACTCATTTAAATAAGATTCATGTCCTGAGATCTGAAACGAGCTCCTAAAGACGAGAGAGGAGTTCATATATATAAAACACATCTTTTTAAAGCAGGCCGCTCGGAGCTGGATTTATGACACGAGGTCTGCAGAATCACCAGAAAATATTCAGCTGTGGAGTTCACTGATGTGAAGGAAAGGAAAGGTCACAGCTTCCTGATGATTATCGCCCTGGTGCTCCAGAGTCAGAGGGCCACATGCGACCAAACCTGTCCCCCTCCTGACGTCCAATGGTCGGTTTTGTGATTAATTTGTCACAAATGTTTCATGTCATGAACGTCTTTGTAACCTGCTACTGGATGCTTTGAATTTCCCTCGGGATCAATAAAGTATCTATCTATCTATCTATCTATCTAGCAACAGGAGCACACAGAAGACAAGAAACACAAGGACAACATCACCATAAAACAAAAAACAAAATTAACTAAAATAAATAAAATCAGAAAATGATACTTTCTCTAATCTCCCACGGTCCCTGAACGCAGCATCGTTTTCCTCCCAACGCTGCAGGTTGAAACTCTGCATGAGAGAAAACTGTTTTCCTGACGGCAGAGGGAATCTGTTTGTTTACCGCACACACTTCTACTCGTATCACGGGTAAAACAAGGTGACATTTTAATTTGTCTGTGACCTTCACATTTAGAAAAAGTCCAATCAAAGTGGCATCGAGCGTTCTGTGAGTGTGCACAGAGAGAGGGAAGGCTGCAGGTCAGTGAGTGCAGTTTGCAGAATGCTGGAACGATGGACGCTGGAACGCATCACTCGCTGAAGTTTTCAGCGGCGAGATGGATGACTCCCATTAGAGCGCGGCAGCTGAGGAGGTGATGAAGGTGAGAGGAAGTTAAGACTATTAGACAAGAGACTGACAAAGTGAATCATCCCTTCTGCTCCTCAGCTGTGAACACACACACACACACACACACACACACACACACACACACACACACACACACACACACACACACACACACACACACACACACACACACACACACACACACACACACACACACACACACACACACACACACACACACACACACACACACACACACACACACACACACACACACACACACACACCCACCCCCCACACCCCCACACCCCCACACCCCTCTGCTGGCTCTCCACATTTAACATCGTTTCTGTTTGTCTGAAGGTGGAACTGTGTTAGCGTCCACTCAACATCTGTGAGTTTGGCACACGGGGGGAGATGAACCAGCAGGGGCAGCAGGAGCATGCAGCCAGAAAAAGATGGAAGCTTTTCCTGAAAGTGGTCGATTAAAACTTGAACCAATAATCAATGTTTGGATTTTATTTTGTTAGGACGATGAAGAGTAGAGGAAGGGGACGTGCATCAGGTCGATGTGCAGGTAGAAAGTCTGCAAACAGGCTGTAGAGCAAAGCAGGTGGTCGGAGGAGCTGAACCAGAGGAGCTGCTTGTCAACAGGCAAATACTCGGGGCCCCAGAACAGTGGCCGAAAATGTCTCCCTAAAGGCTCACACTGCAGGATAATCTCAGGGTCTCTCCCGTCTCGAGGCCGCTCGGACCCGATTCTCTGTTCAGATGATCTTGTAGTGTGAGCGGTACAAAGATCCAATCTTAACGTCCCTGATATTTCAAACATGTTTGATATTTAGAATTTAAAATCTTGATGATTACGTCATGAAAGGGTCCGGCAGAAGTTGTGTGTGACTACAATATAATCACGAGAGACAAGGGGGGACTGTCGTCATGGCGACCAGCGGCAGGACGCAAAAAACTTTTCTGTACAGATCATCAGTGCAGCACTTTTCTGAAACTTGTCTCCATATATCTACGATTGTATCAACTTTTCTATATCCTACAACAACTTCCACTTCCTTCTCTTTCACCAACCGTCGTCCTTTGTTTTTTTCAAATGAAACTTTATTAACAATTGTCAACGCTCCGTCCCGATTTCACTCGTTCAGTGTGAGCTCTCCGGCCGTGCCCGACAATCGGGTCGTACAGTGTGAGCTGACATGCCGCCCCGACTTTTAGACAATCGGGGAAAAGATCGCACAGTGAGAGGCAGACTTAAGGGGTTCCCATCAGACAGAACTCACTCTCGTTGCCCTGCTGAATGCTGGTTGGAGGGCACCCCAATTTATTTTTGTCTAGGGCCCCAACAGGCTCTCAAATCGTCACTGGGCTGAACATAACTAGAAAAAACTGGCATAGAAACATCCGCTCCAGAAACTGATGGGTGATGTCACTGAGACTACGCCCATGTTTTAAGGCTAGAATAAAAGTATAAAATATTCCAGTTCATAACTCTGGAAGTGTGGATCGACCTCGTGCTGGTCTGAAGGTGAATCTACCTGTAACTCTACTTCAGTTCAAACTGAATCCTGAGATCAGACCCAATCAAAAACCTGCACCTGTACAACATGGACTCTCTCTCTCTCTCTCTCTAAGATATTTAAAAACCACCAAGTGTGCAGCAGAGGGAGAGAGCAGCCTGGTCTGACATCTGTGTGTGTGTGTGTGTGTGTGTGTGTGTGTGTGTGTGTGTGTGTTGTAACATAAGGTTGGCTGCTCGGCTGTCAAACCCCCGCCCCCTCCCCCTCCCCCCGCCCCCCTCTGACACACTCTGTCGTACAGTACGGCTCCGTTTCCTCAGGACGCCGACACCTGCAGAATCGGAGGTCAAACGGCCACAAATCCTCTAAAACCAGAAACACTTCTTCCTCCATCATGGATCCATTCTTTCTGTTCGTGCATTAAGATTCAATTTCACCGAAACACAAATGAAACCTGCAAACAAAGCGTTTCCCACGACACCTCTTCTTCTCTCCTCAGATTGAGATATATTTCCCTCACGGCAGATTCAGTCCAACATCACTCGTTAAAACACAAATCACCTTTTAAGATTTTAAACAACAAAAAGGTAACGGCTCTCTGAAGACTTTGAACATTTTAGGAGCATCATCAACACAAAACCACAAATTATTCTTTGTCTTAACTCTCTCTGCCTTCAGATTTCTCATTGTCTCAATCAAATGTATAATAATCTCTGTTGTCACTGTCCTCCCCCCTCCCCTTCTTCTCCCTCTCCCTCTCCCTCCCTCTCTCCTCCTCCTCTTCCTCCTCCTCTTCCTTCCCCCCTCCCCTTCTTCTCCTCCTCTTCCTTCCCCCTCCCCTTCTTCTCCCTCTCCGTCTCCCTCCCTCTCTCCTCCTCCTCTTCCTCCCCCTCCTCCTCTTCTTCTCCCTCTCCCTCCCTCTCTCCTCCTCCTCTTCCTCCTCCTCTTCCTTCCCCCCTCCCCTTCTTCTCCCTCTCCCTCCCTCTCTCCTCCTCCTCCTCCTCTTCCTCCCCCCCTCCCCTTCTTCTCCCTCTCCCCTCCTCCTCCTCTTCCTCCCCCCCTCCCCTTCTTCTCTCTCTCTCTCTCTCTCTCTCTCTCTCTCTCTCTCTCTCTCTCTCTCTCTCTCTCTCTCTCTCTCTCTCTCTCTCTCTCTCTCTCTCTCTCTCTCTCTCTCTCTCTCTCTCTCTCTCTCTCTCTCTCTCTCTCTCCTTCTCCTTCTCCTTCTCCTTCTCCTCCTCCTTCTCCTCCTCCTCCTCCTCCTTCTCCTCCTCCTCCTCCTCCTCTCTCTTCTTCTTCCTCCCCCTCCTCCCCCTCCTCCCTCTCTCTCTCTCCTCCTCCTCCTCCTCCTCCTCCTTCTCCTTCTCCTCCTCCTCCTCCTCCTTCTCCTCCTCCTCTCTCTTCTTCTTCCTCCCCCTCCTCCCCCTCCTCCCTCTCTCTCCTCCTCCTCCTCCTCCTCCTCCTCCTCCTCCTCCTCCCTGCCCTCAGAGTCAGTGTATTGTCTCATCTGGACAAAAGGAGGCAGGCAGGGAACAAGCAGCCTTTCTGTCCTCCGATACCTGATCTGAACCATCTGATTGGGGGGGGGGAACGACAAATGGAAAAGGAGACAGTGAGAATATCTGGAGGGTGAATAGTTTACAAATCATCCCTGAAATAAGTGACAGAAAGAAAACAGTTTCACAGCCACGGGGGGGGGGGGGGGGGGGGGTCGGGGGGTATAAACGATATTCTATTTCTTTCTTGTCAACAAAATCCCTTAAAAAGTTTGAAACATGGTCGGTTACTTCTCTCTCCTCTATGTCTCTCAGCTCCAGGCATGGAAACATCCACTCATGTTTTATTAAGGCGTGGTAACTCACTGTATTTCTATCACAGGAGGAAGAAACAGAGCACATGTTGGGGATTCAGGATAAACTACACGTCATACCTCTTTAATCACACAGGTGGAGTTTGACATTGTGGGAAAAGTTTTGAACATTTTGGGTGAAAATTCACAAAAATCCAGGGAGAAGCAGAGAGAATCACTCCCATGATTCCCCCGTTTAATTGAGGGACTAGAGAAAAGAAGAATAACATACTGTACTCACTGCTTAACTGTGAAACGTACTAGTTTCAACGTAGAGTTCAGTGTGGACTTTACGCCATAACTTCAGACACACTTAGAGCTGCTGCAGATTTGGACGAGTGATTGGACGCTCGACATGCTTTCATCACGCTCAAATCAACAGTGTGTTACGGCATCATCGCCTGCACACCTTAAGACGCATCACTTTGGCTTTTTGTGAAAGAGAGCCCAGACACACACATCCACTTGCTGATCAATGTCTCCTCCTCTGCATTGTCCATCCATAAATCTGTAAATTACAGACCGTGCTCGCTGCGTTTGAATGAGTGAAGTTTGGGGATGATTCCAAATTTACCAGACGTCCTTAGGTAAAATGAATCCCATTCAAAAGTAGCATGAGAGAGATGTAACAGCAGTATCTGGTTAAAAAAAAAAACCAGGAACATTTTGATCTGGCACATTTTCCCTGGAAGATTAAGCTGAAGCCATTACCGCCTGTTTCATGGATGTGGACTGATGCAATCTTCAGAGCATTTTCTGTTTGTACGTCATGTCGTCATTTAGAACTCAAAATGTCAAAAAGTAAGGTGCCCTGGATACAAAATTTGAAATCAAGATTAACTTTTTATGCATTCAGAGTCTGAGCTGTGTCCTCACTCTCGGCCTTTAAACCGACGTCCTCTTCTCTCAGAGACTGTGATCACCTTCCCCCCCTCTCTCAGCCCGTATAATTCACCGCACTCTGCCGCCTCCCGACGCCACTTCCAGCTTAGTTAGTTTAAACATTCAAATGTGCAGAGAAGCGTTGACGTATTTGGGTCATGAGATTAAGATCGGCTCGGTAAAACGGCTCCTCTGACACCTTCAGAAACTTCAAAGTCTCACTCTGCCTGAAACCAGGTTTGACATGATCACTGAGTCTAGAACGATGAAGTCATATCGGCCTGATCTGCTTTAATAATTCAGTAATGCATCGTGGTTGTGACCTTTTAAAGGAATTATTTGATTTTTTTACGTTTTGGTAAGTAAACAGCTGAGTCCAAATGACAAATCATTTCAGCATGTTAACAACTCATTATCTCTGCAAACTTAAATCCTATTCCCAAGTGTTGACATGTCCAGGCTCGTCTGATTCTCTGTAAGGACTGTCACAAAGTCGATGTCTCTAACTTCACTGGGCCCACCAAGACCTCCACTCTGACTCTGTTTGACGCTCTAATTCAGAGTTTGAGCTCCGGCAGAGCACTTTTTCCTCCTCGGCCGTTTGAGTCACATAAAGAAAAACGATTAAAGAGAAATTTCTCTTCAGTGAAACATTATTTTTCTTTTACCAACGTCTTAACTCGTCCCTCAGAGGAAATCAACCACACTCACACACTATTTTCACTCAGGCAATAAAAGTCCTTGAAGAATGTTTTGTAACACACACATTTACTGCACATATCACTACCTGAGTTATTTATGAAGTTTTTTTTTTCACAGTAGAATCCAAACTGGGCCACGTTTGGCCTCAAATAAGGACACCAGCACTTGGAGCAAAGATGATCCTGGTTCATCCACTTGGATTTGTTTGCATTTACCAATCCAGGTGACCTCCATTGGGGTCCGACTTCTCACGTTTCAGGACTCCAAGTTGGATCTTTCGAGCCCTGTTGGAGCCATGTTTAACCTGTTTGGCCTCAGTGGAAACCAAGAAAGCCCAAACTGACTGATGAGCTCCATGTAGAGAACACTGACCCTGTAACAAAACCCAGACCAGCACAGTTTGATCCCAGATGTCATGTTGGCCTTTTAATGCATCAATGGAAGAAATGTTTAGCCTTGTTTTGTGGCACTTACATCTGCCCTGTCCACTGAGCTTGGTCTAATCAATGGTATCACTTTTTACTGCCAGTGGCTACCTGATGTCTACCACTCAGCCCTCCAAACTTCATGCCTCAGACGTTTTGTCAGTTCATCTATGGTTCCTTTTCTTCAGTTCAGCGGCACAATTTACTCCTTAATCAGCCTACATCATCTTATGTTCGGCCTGTAAAAAGGTTTTGATGCCTTTTCTTTGCCATCTGTTCAAACATCTTGCGTCCACACATTCAGAAAAGTGGGATTTCCTGTTCATGTTGTGAATCACCACAGAGCATCTCTCCTGTCTGGCTGCTGACCGAGCTGTCGACCGGAGAGTCAACCGTTGAGAGTGGAACTGTTGAAAGCTGCACAGGAGGTTGCAACATGATGTACAACAGCACAGACTGGTTTCTAAAATGGTATATCTACCTCACTGCCAGTCATCACTGGAGCAGAGAGCCAGATTGAAGTGATGCTGCGATGCCTTACACTGTCATTCTACCCTCTGCTTACATTACGGCGATTTTTTAAGGTCAAAAACAAAAACTAAAATCACCTTCCCCAGTATTAAAAACATCTGCCTGGTCTGTTTTTAGCCCCAACATGATGGTAAATCTCTCAAATTAAACCAAACTATAGCTCTGCCTTCTCCGGCCCTGTTTGGCCCAGTTTGGTCCTGTGACGGCAGCAGACTATCTGAGAGTGTTTGTGTTCAGAGTGCGGGTGAGCTGCAGGTAACAGCAGCCATAAAGCCGGAGGTAGCAGGCTATTTAATGGTGTAATAACATTATGTGTCGTTATGGCCGTCAGAGGGGACATTAGCCTGCAGATGTTTGCTAGCACAGAGTCAGAGTGGACTTGGGACCAGCCTTGGGATATAATGAAGGTAATCAGAGTCATAATGAAGCCCGGCAGCATCAGAAACACTAATGCAACACTAATAAAACACATTATCTCCTTCCAAACACTTATCAACTCATAACCTTCTCTGCTTTCCCAACTCATTCACCACTACACACCCAAACTCTAAACTCCCGTGTTTTTGATTTAACTCAAATTTAGGTGTATTAATGCTCATTCCCATTGGTCACACTTGGATGAACTCCTCCTAGGGAATAAATCTGATCAAGCTCAAAGTTGGTGCACGGCTAGAGGAGACCTTGAAGATGTAAATTTATAAAAATCGTGTATAGAACTCAAAGATCTTAGCCATGGCAGCTTGCCAAAGTTGATTTCCCCACGCCTCTCAAAACAGGATGTGGGAGTAACTTGAAACTACTGGGTCCACACTGAGTCCACACCTGACATGAAGTCCCATCTGACATGAAGTCCCACCCCCAGTCTCCAGTAGCTGCCAGGTGTATCGTTACCAACAAAAATAGAAATCCTAGGCAACTGGGAAAGTTTTCAAATACTAGAAAACAAACTTCTGAACATCGTCTAAATTGCACATTTTAGTGACAATTTGGTAATTGTGAAAATTAGCCCTCTCTTTCTTTGGCTGCAGCAGCCTTTGAGTTCAAATGTGACTGAAGATCTGAAGCTTTTTAAAGCTTTGGTACTTTATGATGCAATAGATCATCCAAATAACAAATGGTAGTGTCGTTGTAAAACATGCTGAATTGAAAAGTGTCAAAGTATTGAAAGTTGTGACAACCTAACTCACTATGACACACACTGATGTACACTGTGTGGCCGGGAAACGTCGGCTCCAGTCATGCTGAGAAGCTTCTTAGAGGAAATGTGACACTTGAAACAATGAGGACTTTATTTTGATTGTCACATTTCAGCGATCATTGTCCTAGTTTCGGGTGAGAACCGGGTCAAACTGTTCTCCCGGGATGATACGGCCTCTCAGGTGGCAGTTAACGCACCGCTCAGGTCACTGTAGTGAAACTGTAGCCACAGTTCAGGGAAACGTGACACAGTTACAGTGTGAGACCTGGAGCTCGGCTTACCTGAGCTCCATGACATCATTCAGGTTTCTGTGATACTGTACACCTGCATTCAGAGTCTATACAGGACGAGACCAGCAGCATTAAACCCAACTGTGTTAGAGATGGCCTCTCCAATTTAATAAAAGTATAAATTTAACATCTGACACTTCTCTGCACTATAAGGTCGCCTCGAGGTTATCAGCTCAGTATGAGTGCAGTATTTATTTTCTTATTTGAGGCAGATTAACAATCTTAAAGTAAGTATGGCAAACTAACAACCGCATGTGTTGAGGTGCTAACTCATTTACGCTGACGACACTGTGATGTACTGCTCAGCACACACTCCAGACCAAGCTCCCTCACAGTTACAGCTTGATGTATTTGTTGCCGATCTTAACAAACATTTGCTCTTTTTATGTATCATTTGTCTCGTAGGGTTCCTTTGGATTATTGGTGGGGACGGCCTGCTGCTGTGTTGAGCACCTACATCACCTCAAATATTTCCAACGGCTTTCCACTTTCACTTTTTTCAAATGGATTTATGTCTGTATCTGATTAAAATGACTCAAAAAAAAAAAGTCTCAAAGGCAATCATGCTTAAGCAGGGTACGGGACAACTTTGCTGGTGTCAGTGCACCCTAAGGAATAAAGACTAGAATCTGTCGACTCGCCCATAAATAACTCAGTCGACGGAGGAAATATATTCCTTGTTTTGCCTTTTTACAGATTTAGTCAATGTGATCTTTCCACGACAGCAGACGGTCGATCATTAAACCCAAATATTTATGAGATGACACCAGATTGATTGTTTCATTATGAATGAAAACAGAGGCCTTGTGAGCATCAGATGGTGAACCGAATACAATTTCCTCTGTTTTTCTTTGCACTGATCTCTTGAGCGTGTTTATCACTCCACATAACCATTTTCTTCAAAGCGTGTCGGTGCTACGCTCCGCTCCGTTTCAGTTACAGTACGATGAGGACATTTTGTTAAACTTCTCTCTGTAGATGAGAAAAACAAATGTGAAGGAATGAAATAAGTCGATTTTTGAGTGTTTCAGAATTTAGACTTCAGTAAAGATTGATTGGGTGTCTTTTCTGATTTCTCGGTTTAGAAACATTTGCAGCAGAAAATCTTCACTGCCAGAGAACGTATGAAGCATCATCGCTGTCTGACTGTCGTATGAATCTTTAAAGTAGAAGCAGAACTTTGAGAAGCTCCGAGGCTTTGAGCTGCGTTGGAAAAACAGCACTGCCCTATTTTTCCCACTTCTGTGATGCGTTGTGATGATGCAACTATCCAAACAACTCAAGTTGCAACTAAACAAGAAACATCAGATAACAGTGGAAAACCGTACAGTGTTTTCCCTCTGACAGCCGCACAAGAAAACTTTTCTCTGTACAGGATTTTCAGCACCCTTCAAAATAAATGTTTTGTTTTAGTGAGTTAGTGCATGGAATGAAAGCTTTGTCAAAACTCATTTCAGGATTATGACTATCTGATGAAGAGAATTCACCAGAATCCTTTGCAGCTCTGGTGTAAGACAAAGCTGTGAGCATGTGAACAGAGCTTTATCTTGTTGTATTCTTTACATCAGAAGGGAACTAAGTGTTTGTTTGGGAATGCAGCAGAGACCACAGACAGGTTTAATTGTTTCTTCAGTTCAGGTGTGGCAGAGGATCAGTCTGCTGGCAGCAGTCCAAACAGCTCAGAGTGTTGTTGTTCTGTCACCGGGTGGAGGGACGGTTTCACCACAGAGTCACATTCCTGCAGCACGACAACAACAACCACTGCAGCTGCTGAGACCAGACATCATCTGTGAGAGAACTGTTTGTTTGTTTGGATGGTGAGGTGGGAAAAGATAACCTGTGAAATGACACAACATGACCTGTGGGGGGTAAACAACCACTGGAATTTATTGCATCTTGATGCAGACACATAAGATTTGGAATTTCTCCGTCACAAAGTCAATGCTAACACGCCCAAAGAGATTCAGACCGCGTAAACCGTCCTCTGAAAAGGGGGTCCTTTGTCGTTTGAGTATTCAAAAAAGTTCCACGTTGCCACAACAATGTTTTCATAACAACCACTGATCGACAAAAGAGACTATAAACACTGTAGTATACACGCCAGGCCAGTAGTTGGCGGTGTGACTTAGCAGAAACGTGCTCAAACTAGGATCAATATTGGAGATGCTTTTGAAAAATGGAGAGAGGTTAGAACACAGAAAGGTTTACAGACCCATGCAGAGCTGGATAAACACTGAAGCTTCAGAGTCCACCACATGGTGACCTGAGTGAGCATGGACTCTAGAGAGGGGGGGGGGGGGGGGGAGACAGCTCTCTATGATGTTTAGAATTTAGACTGCAGTACTCATTTTAAACACTAGGTGTCAGTTACATACTGCTCCTTTAACAAAACAAATCTTGCTGACTTTTTAAAGTCAAATGCATCGCTCATTGAGGATGTTAGCCGTGCAGAAAAAGCCTCCTGGCCTGACACCTACCTCGTGTCAGCTGTTTCAGGAATTAAAAAATAACCATATATAAGTAACATATCTTCTCTCTGATGGTCTTGTTTGTTAAAGAGGCATGAATATTTATCAGAGTGTGTTTCTTAACCTCACAGGAGCTTTCAGGTCTTCATCACACGGGGCTCGAGCACTGATCTCTCTGCAGAGAGGACATAACATTTGCTATCTGAAGAAAAAGAGCAGGTACAAGACCTTACTCGCTTTAGTTAGCTCGTAGCTTCACATTGTTGTGTTAGCATGCTAATGTTAGCGCTCTTTAGTTAGCTCGTAGCTTCACATTGTTGTATTAGCATGCTAATGTTAACGCTCTTTAGTTAGCTCGTAGCTTCACATTGTTGTGTTAGCATGCTAATGTTAGCGCTCTTTAGTTAGCTCGTAGCTTCACATTGTTGTGTTAGCATGCTAATGTTAGCGCTCTTTAGTTAGCTCATAGCTTCACATTTCATGTAAACTGACACAGAATGAGCGTGATCTAAAAACTCTTACTAACATCCAAATAATCAGTGAGTATGTTCTTCTTCTTCTCTCTAGTTCTTGACTAAAACAGCTTTTATACACAAGGGGAGGAGCCGGCCGTCCCGTCCATGTAAACACGGCTCTGACAACAACACAGCCAGCGGGACTCGAGCTTCTCCCTCATTGTAGACAGTCAGGACTCAGAGACACATTTACACAGGATAGACTTTATGATTTATTTATGTGGAACATGTCGCACATTCTTCCTTTAAACAATCACACTCACGTCGTTCTGTCACAGGCGATATAAAAAAATCATCCCATTTTATCTTCATAATCTCTCAGGATAAAAAAAGACACTTAGACTGACAACATCCATCACACTCATATAGAACAAGATTTAAATAGACTCGTCAACTAGGCTATATCTTCCCAAGAAATGGATGTTTGATGCATGCCTGTGACTGTAACCATGGCAACAGAGGCACACATCTCTCTCTCTCTAAAAAAAAAACCATGTCCTGAGGGCACACAGGACACTGGATACACTCCTGACAGCAGCCCTGAGTCAATGAATGTGTGTGCCTCTATTACACACACAAACCGGTTCCTGGACGTAGCCTACAGAGTGTAAATTGCTACCCTCGAGGTGTCTCATGAGGCTACATGTTTCCTGAACGCAGCATGTGCTTAAAACAAAAACAACAGGACAGAAACTAGTTTCCATGCAGGAGTTAAACAGTTTAAATAACAAACACCAGCAGTCAGCAAAAGCCTTAAACCCGGAAACCGCACCAGAGACAGGTAATACTGCGCGTGCAGGTATTGAAAGCAGCGGTGAATGTGACGTCATTAACGTCCGCGTGATGACTTGACTCACCGGCCGGCTGCTGGATGAGGTCATACCAGGAAGCGTGAAAAGTGAAACTCCTCCGACTTTGCGTTGAGAGGGAAAAAAAAAAACAAGTGAAACATACAACAACAAAAAAAACACTTCCGGTGATCCAGGTTAGCGTTCGGCGTGAGCTCGACTGATGACCGATCGAGAGAAGTCACCTGCTCAGGTGAGATCTCTTCACCGTGCTGCAGGAAAACACACTGACGAGCTGCAGGAAAACACACTGACGAGCTGCAGGAAAACACACTGACGAGCTGCAGGCAACACGAAGCTGCCTGCTGCAGGTACCTCACAGGCCCCGCCCCCCTGTGAACCCTCAGCACACAAGCACACCTGCAGCTGCTCACCTGAGCATTTACCTGCGTCCCATTTCTAAACGCACACCTCCTCGGATGTTTCCTCATTCACCTCCAGGAGAAAGGAGAGCATTTCACAACCTGATGTCACAGTGTTTATAACTCTTTACTTCTAAAATTAGTTTTTTTTATGGTGTTTCCTAATCGATCAAAGAGTTTGTTTTATAAAAGGAAACCAGGAAGGATGCAAAGTAGTGGAGCTGATTTAGGATTGGGACGCGGCCCTGCTGGCCTACTTTACAGTGAAGCCATAAAATCCAGAATCAAATCCAAGGCTGTACACATGGGTTAATTTTTAATTAAAAACACATGAACACAGTTTTAAAAAAGAAACTGAACATTTGACAAAGAAACAAACGAGAAACAATTTAATTAAAGCACACAGTTCTTAGAGATTTAATTAAATAAACAAATAATTTGTTTCCAAGCATAAAGCTCTATCATGTAGTTTAAACTCTTTAGAGGGGAGCTCGAAGGAGAAATCTTTAAAACCATCAAAGGCATCATTGTGGCTTTCTGATATGATCATGTTTTTGTGGAAATCAAAAGCTCTCTTAGAGGATCGACCGAGAAATTCTACAAAGTTGAGGACCCTTCACTAGTTTCTTTTCGACAGACTTGCAGCTCTCCCCTGTCAGTATTATATAAAGCACAAACACCTACATCACCTGTGTGCATACTTTGTCTAAGAAGCGATGAAAACACATGTAAACAAACGTCTTTACAGAGGGTTAAAGTTCTACTGTTAGTGAACTATTCTGTCTCTTTGTATCAGTACTGGTGAGCTGGCCTGATGCATGGAGGAGACATGGCTGCAGGCCTTGTCTGAGGACTGACACTTCCAGCTCTCTGCTGCGGTGTCGTCTCTGTGTCACACACACATCCTGGAAAAAGGTCCAATCACTGATCCACATGGAAACAAAAGGGCACTTTTGAAAAAAAAAAAAAAAGTGGAGCAGGCAGAAGACGGAGAGGATGGACTTTTCTCATCATTGGGGGGTTTGTAGATTAGAAACACATGTTAGAGTTAGAGGAACATGGTGAAGTGGATTTGAGAGAATATGACCTTAAAGCAGTGACTTTAAATATCTTTGTAAAGCTTGACTCTGGTGGGACTCGAACCCACAACCTTTGAATCACTTCTCCTGTGTCTAGCTAGAAGTCCAATGCGCTGTCCATTGCGCCACAGAGCCACACAATGAATAATATATGTTGATGATAAAGGTATCTTACTATCTGATCATTAAGGAAACATGTTGAAGTGCTGGCTTCTCTGACAACAACGCAGCAGCCAGTATGTCCTCCTTCTAACTTTAGATTCTGCTCCTGAATGCTCTGGATTTGTTTGGACCAGAGAAGGTAGGCGCTTTTAAGGCACCCCCCCCCCCCACACGGCCGTTTTGGACACCCTTCGGTTTGCCAGATATGAGAGCAGTTATCAGGTCAACAGGTGTTGCAGCGATGGAAGCGGGCAAGAGAAGTGGTTCAGATAGAAGTGATTGTACCCGACCTAAAAAGCCTCTGCATGTTTCTAATAAGCTCCACGAGCAGAAACGTGCTCAAACTAGGATCAATATTGGAGATGCTTTTGAAAAATGGAGAGAGGTTAGAACACAGAAAGGTTTACAGACCCATGCAGAGCTGGATAAACACTGAAGCTTCAGAGTCCACCACATGGTGACCTGAGTGAGCATGGACTCTAGAGAGGGGGGGGGGGGGGGGGACAGCTCTCTATGATGTTTAGAATTTAGACTGCAGTACCCATTTTAAACACTAGGGGTCAGAGTTATATACTGCTCCTTTAAACAGAGGAGAAGTGATTTAAAATTTGTGAGTTGGATCCCCAGCAGAGTTGAGCTCTACAGGCTATCTATCAAAATTAAATGACATTTCTGGGATCGGCTCCAGCCCCCCCGCAAGCCAAACAGGAAAAAGCGGTGTAGATATTGGATGGAAGGAATTTCAAAAGTGACTTTTTCTGTCAAGATTGTCAACTTTTTTTCCCACTGTGATTAATTTTGAATGTGTGTGGCTCTGTGGCGCAATGGACAGCGCATTCTAGCGACTTCTAGTACAGCTTAGGAGAAGAGATTCAAAGGTTGTGGGTTCGAGTCCTACCAGAGTCAACCTTTAAAGGTGTACAACAAAGTGCATAGTATGGATCTATGACTGTTGAATTAGAATTGAACAATGGTTAGAATGTCTACCTGATAAATAAAAAATTATATGCTCTCTTTGTGTGTATAAATCTCGAGTCCCACCAGATTTATTCTACAAATATTTACCATCATTATCCTCTAACCTTTAACCTCTTGAACATGAGCATGTTGCACTCCAAACTGAGGAATAAAAACTTATTTTTTTAAATCAAAGATGGTTTAGTCTTCGGTAAGAAGATTTGTGTGTAGGTTTTTATCAACGACAAAGTTTGTTTTGGTCCTTGGGGGGCTCAGCTCTTCTTTGATAAAACTTGGGTTGGGGGGAGGGCTTTGTGGAAAAACATCAGAAACAAATGGTCGCACCAATCGTTGAGGAACTAGGGCGGCATGGACCCCCCCTTTATCATGAAGAACTGGATAGAGTCCAATCTACACAAACGTACCCGCACACACTCTGCATCAAATATGCTTCTTGATGTCCACACACACACACACACACACACACACACACACACACACACACACACACACACACACACGTTATGCAAATCCACCAGCCAATCAACAGACACAACAAATCAATGCCTCTTTGTGGCATCTGTCTTGTGTCTCACTGTGGTGTGCGCCTACACGTGTGTCTCATTTGCATATATGTAAATGAGCTCCCACACGCTCCGCCATAGATTGCTGCTGAGACTTTATCTCTATGCAATTATGTAAATGAGGCCCGGCGTTGTAGGACAGTTACGTAAACGTCGTATTTCAAAAAAAGAGGTTTAGCAGGGAAATTACATAAGAAGCTGGTTTTCTGAGGCTATTTACAGCCGCGGCGAGCAGCGCTCTGCCGACACAATCACGCCGACACAATGTGCAGTATTTATGGCGGCGAGTAAAGAGGGAATTTAACATGAGACACCAGCCAAAGAGCTGCTAAATCAAAGTTGATCGCTGCTTAGTTCACCACTTCCAGCAGACAGTCATATTCAAATTCAGCAGGCAAACAAACGGCCTTAATGACCACTGATTTGACTCGTGCATATTCCACTTTGCTGTCATATGTTCAGATCTGGACTCCTCGCTTGGTTTCAGTCTCTTCCAGTGGGGGTCTAATTTTTCACTGTGACAGCAGAATCCAGGATGTGACACTCCTGCCGCTCCGCTTTCTTGATTGTTTTGGCTCATATCGTTTGTTTACATCAACGTCTTGCCAAGTGTCATTTTGAGTCGCCACTGAGCCGAGTAGATGACGTTACCGCGGCCCCGTCTGTCCGCTTTCACACTCCGTCTGGCTCACTGTCAGCGAGTACTCATCACAGTCATTCAGCAGGAGTCTCAGAGGAGTTCTGCTTCATTTGGCTCCCATTATGTTTGTGTTTGATCCTTTTAGATTTTCGGGTTTCTTTACTTTGTGCAGGAAACCATGAAACAGAAGATTTCAAAATGTTCCTGTGTTTTTACCACGAGTGAGGTCTCATTACGTGCTCATCTGCATCCTGGTTGGGATCTACTTTCTCTTTGCTGACCTAATTTTGAGACGTATGAGCATCACAGCCTACAGTCTTTAATCTCCTATCTAGTGAGGGAACATAGGGCTGAGGGAACATGTGGCTGAGGGAACATGTGGCTGAGGGAACATAGGGCTGAGGGAACATAGGACTGAGGGAACATGGGGCTGAGGGAACATAGGACTGAGGGAACATAGGACTGAGGGAACATGGGGCTGAGGGAACATAGGGCTGAGGGAACATGGGGCTGAGGGAACATGTGGCTGAGGGAACATAGGGCTGAGGGAACATAGGACTGAGGGAACATAGGACTGAGGGAACATAGGACTGAGGGAACATAGGGCTGAGGGAACATAGGACTGAGGGAACATGGGGCTGAGGGAACATAGGACTGAGGGAACATAGGACTGAGTGAACATAGGACTGAGGGAACATAGGACTGAGGGAACATAGGGCTGAGGGAACATAGGACTGAGGGAACATAGGGCTGAGGGAACATAGGACTGAGGGAACATAGGACTGAGTGAACATAGGACTGAGGGAACATAGGGCTGAGGGAACATAGGGCTGAGGGAACATAGGACTGAGGGAACATAGGGCTGAGGGAACATAGGACTGAGGGAACATAGGGCTGAGGGAACTTAGGACTGAGGGAACATAGGGCTGAGGGAACTTAGGACTGAGGGAACATAGGGCTGAGGGAACATAGGGCTGAGGGAACATAGGACTGAGGGAACATAGGACTGAGGGAACATAGGGCTGAGGGAACATAGGACTGAGGGAACATAGGACTGAGGGAACATAGGACTGAGGGAACATAGGACTGAGGGAACATAGGGCTGAGGGAACATAGGACTGAGGGAACATAGGACTGAGGGAACATGGGGCTGAGGGAACATAGGACTGAGGGAACATAGGGATGAGGGAACATGGGGCTGAGGGAACATAGGACTGAGGGAACATAGGACTGAGTGAACATAGGACTGAGGGAACATAGGGCTGAGGGAACATAGGGCTGAGGGAACATAGGACTGAGGGAACATAGGGCTGAGGGAACATAGGACTGAGGGAACATAGGGCTAAGGGAACATAGGACTGAGGGAACATGGGGCTGAGGGAACATAGGGCTGAGGGAACATAGGACTGAGGGAACATAGGGCTGAGGGAACATAGGACTGAGGGAACATGGGGCTGAGGGAACATAGGACTGAGGGAACATAGGGTTGAGGGCACATAGGGCTGAGGGAACATAGGACTGAGGGAACATAGGGATGAGGGAACATGGGGCTGAGAGAACATAGGGCTGAGGGAACATAGGACTGAGTGAACATAGGACTGAGGGAACATAGGGCTGAGGGAACATAGGACTGAGGGAACATGGGGCTGAGGGAACATAGGACTGAGGGAACATAGGACTGAGGGAACATAGGGTTGAGGGCACATAGGGCTGAGGGAACATAGGACTGAGGGAACATAGGGATGAGGGAACATGGGGCTGAGGGAACATAGGACTGAGGGAACATAGGGATGAGGGAACATGGGGCTGAGGGAACATAGGGCTGAGGGAACATAGGACTGAGGGAACATAGGGATGAGGGAACATGGGGCTGAGGGAACATAGGACTTTAAGTGCAGAAACACAAATTTAACAACACAACAAACACATTTAACCACAATAGGAATCCGCAAAAGCTCAAATTATTCTTTTTCATCTATTTCAGTGAAAGGATTGTTGGTTTCACTTAGCAAACAGCTTTTTATAAAGTGCATAGGAGGAACAAATGTCTTGCAGATAATATGCTTTTCATCCACTTCCACTGGTTCTTCAAGCAGCAGGCCTCTTAACATGTTGCGTGTGATGTTTTTAACGGCTGATTGACCTCACCAGAGCCTAAGTAGCTAAAGAGCTAAGTGGGCACACTCCTCATGTGAGGCTCTCTTTGCCCTCTCGGTGGCTTAAATCTGTTTAAGCAGTTATGGAGCTAAATGGAAACGGTTCTCAGACGGGGAGTAGATGCTTTGGAGTGATTGTGGAGCAGCAGAGGATTAGCTGAAGGAGGTCTGATGACAGATGCATCTCTTGGCTCTGGTGAAGACGTTCTGCATGGTTCACTGAGCTAAGACCACTGTGGCTCAGGGGGGAGCGTCTATGATAGCATTAGCATCACAGTCGGCTCTGGAAGCGGAAGTAATACTTTTGGCTGAATTAAACCTTGGGGGTGGAGCTGGAGGACAAAAGGGTTCCACAGGATGCAAATTTAATTCTGTTAGCTTTGCTTTTGTTGACTGAACTTCTGATAAATATAGCTTTACCTCACTAGCACTAGCTTAGCATTGGTTCTGGAGCTCAGACCTTCCATGCAAAGAGTGATTTAACCTGCTGAGTGACGTTAAACATTTGGTGATTGAAGATTTTTGCTGTTTGGTTTGAAGGTTTTTTTAAGGTTGCATTGAGTGACCCATACAAACTTCACAGGCAGGACTTGGAAGCCAACCTTTTATTTACTTGACTTGCATCTAACCTATCAATACCTTACAAGTTATTCTTTTCTGTCCATATACACCTTTGACTTTCTAAAGCTTGACTCTGGTGGGACTCGAACCCACAACCTTTGAATCGCTTCTCCTGATCTGTACTAGAAGTCCAATGCGCTGTCCATTGCGCCACAGAGCCACACATTTAAAAAGATCCACATGTTACAATCTCAACCCAACTGACTTTACTTAAACGGTCCAAAAGTAATATAATAAAACGTGTTTTGTTAACTCATACCAGGCGATAAGAACACACTACATTTTATTTTACAGGCAAAAGTCACATGACAACATGTCCACAGTCAGAACTTGCACGATACCATTAGTGTGATCGATTTAATTACACTACAACAAGACTTAGTTGCCAAAAAACAATATTTTGTACGGCTTAAACTTTACTGTTGATGCACATAGCAACCATGTTGGGTTTCTTAAGCTCCGGCTTATGAAGTTCCTCCGAGTTTCAGAGTCAGAATTCCAACTTCAGGGGCAGCGAATTGGAAAGAACCATTATACTGCATTGAGTGTGACTGCAGGTTACGTTCTTTTTGTAACAGGGTTTAAAGTCAGACAGTCCGAGAAGCCAGCTTCATCAGAGTTTAATACCTAAGATTGGTCATAAAGCATGACTCTGGTGGGACTTGAACCCACAACCTTTGAATCTCTCCTCCTTCACTGTACTAGAAGTCCAATGCGCTGTCCATTGCGCCACAGAGCCACATACTCAATTACCAAAGTCAAAGAAATCGTGCAAATAATGGACAATCTAGTCTGACAAGAGAAACGGCTAATTTTCCAGTTGTTGAGCTATCACAGAATGTTGGAAACAACATTGCGGTAATTTGTCAGTAATAAGCGGGACTCTAAACGCAAATCAACTAAGGGCTGAAAATCACAGGGTCAGAGAAATGACCTTCTGCATCGTTTGTACCATCAGGTCAACAATAACTTGACTCTGGTGGGACTCGAACCCACAACCTTTGAATCACTTCTCTTGATCTGTACTAGAAGTCCAATGCGCTGTCCATTGCGCCACAGAGCCACACATTGGGAAATGATCTCAACCAAACTGACTTTACGTAAACGCCACAAAAAGAACCAAACAATCATCATTTAGTCCTGAAGCGCCTGCAGAAATATTTTAATCTCTGTGTCTTATTGAAGGGTGAGTTACGGTGCGTTACATTTACCTCAGAACTGGGATGTTGGAGCTGGGAGTGACGTCAAACCCGAGTTGATTGCGTTCCAGTTATGAGATGGAAACAAGTCGAACAAGCAACATGGACGCCACCAGGAGTACCTTTGTTTTTTTAGCTCATACCAGGCGATAAGAACACACTGCGTGATATGTTACGGGCAAAAGTCACATGACAACATGTCCACAGACAGAACTTGCACGATACCATCAGTGTGATCGATTTAATTACACTACAACAAGTTGCCAAAAAACAATATGTTGTACGGCTTAAACTTTACTGTTGATGCACATAGCAGCCATGTTGGATTCTTGGCTGGGCAAATTAAGTTCTAAGCGGGAATTCCAACTGCAGTGTGACTCCAAGTTGAGTTCTCTTCGTAACAGGGCTGAAAGTCTAAGGGTCTGAAAAGCAGCATGGTTATAAAGCTTGACTCTGGTGGGACTCAAACCCACAACCTTTGAATCACTGCTCCTTATCTGTACCAGAAGTCCAATGCCCTGTCCATTGCTCCACAGAGCCACACTTGTTGATTCAAAATCAAAAGGTGGGTACAGCCTGGACGGGTCACCAGTCAATCCCAGCACCGACATATGGAGACAGAGAATCAACTTCTCCAATGTTAAACTTTTTATGTTCTACTAGAAGTCTGATGCGCCACAGAGCCTCACTCCAAGAGAGGGTTCATGTTTTCAAATGTATTTATGAAGTATTATGTATATGTCATAGTGTCACACGTGTTCCAAAACTTTCCATTTCACCTTCAGGAAGTAGCTCAAAATGTTCTTCAAAAAAGATGACTCTGGGGACTCAAACCCCTAACGTTTCATTCCCTCCTCTTACCATTTTCCAGAAGTCCATGTTGATGTCCACTGAACCACAGAGTGACTGCATGCACTAGTGCAGCTTATTTATGTCCACACACTGTGAACAGAAACAAGGAGGTCAGACAAAGACTGAGCATCGAGATAAATGTTTGTTTACAGGAAGCCTCGTAGGACACCTTCATGGACGTGTTGGATACTATATTAAAGAAGAGAAGAACACACACTGTACCACTGTAACTTTTGTTGCTTTGCTAAAGTGCTCATGATGGATAGGCCGGATCTTTGTAACATAACAATGAGTAAGGTCTTTTACCTGCTTCTTGTAAAGTGTCTCGAGATAACACTTGTTATGAGTTGAAGCTATACAAATAAAAATTGATTGATTGATTGACACACACACACACACACACACTTTATTCTGCTGAAATGATTGTTTTGTTGTGTGCGTACACTTTATGTTACATTATGCAGCATGAAACACTGTCAAAGGTTTATCTAAAGATTTGTTAAAATGGTGTAACAAGGTCCTGGATGATGGCTACAGTCTGAGATAGCTGCATACATTTAGTATATAATATTCCTGTATATCGTGGTGTGTGTTTATGCACTGGTATTTATCACAGTTTTGTAAGGTGTATGTATACTGATACTTATTGATATGTATTGTACTCACAAAAACACTTTTGAATCTGAGGAGGAGCGTGTTGGCTCGTCAGTCTATTATCAACAAATCCTTTAAACAGGAGCTCCTTGGCGTGCAGGTCGTGTGTGCTTCTTTTTACAATCTGAGATAGCACATTAAACTCTTCCACACACACTGGACAAAGGGTTCTAAGGTTGTGTGTTAAGTCTTTCCAGGGAAAACCTTTGTGACAGTTTAAATTTGTTTGTGGGGAAATCAGAGCAATGATGTAACTGTGTGAAACTATCCAGGTAAATATTAAATACATAAATCAACAAGAGTTGGGTTTTATTTTATTGTGATAGTACTTCATACTCACAGATTTTCCCCAATGTGTTGCAGAAAAGGCTGCCCCACTTTACTACATAATGGACTACACACACACACACACACACACACACACACACACACACACACACACACACACACACACACACACACACACACACACACACACACACACTGACCTCTCTAACCTTTCCGCCTCGATGCTCATACATCCTTTTGTTCTCTAAACTGACCAATGACACGGCCTTTGTCCGCCTGTCAGCCAACCGCGGCTCCTATTGTGATGCAAACCGACCAATCGGAGCGCGGTATGTTCCCACGAATGGACCAATTGGCTGGAGGCGCCCCCCCATCTTCATGCCACACCCATTTCTTTCTTTAACACACACACACACACACACACACACACACACACACACACTGTGCATAATTAAACTCTCCTCCGTTCACTCCGTCTTTTGTTTAAATGTAAACTCCAACATGAGGTTGGCTGTATGTGTGTGTGTGAGTGTGTGTGCACTTGCATACCTATCTAACAGGGGTCTTCGGCGTCGTTACACACTCACAAACAGTGGCCTTGCCCCTTCTAGTAAGACACGCATGTATGTGTGTGTGTGTGTGTGTGTGTCTGTGTGTTATTTTTCTTTATGCATTTTCTGACCTTTTCTGCTACATCGGTTTTGACCTTTTTAATATCAGCGAGTCGGAGCGTTATCCACTTTTATGTGACACAGAAATGACAGAGAAAGGGGTCAGATGTTCTGTTTGTGTTGTGCTCTACGGTAACAGGTGACATTTATCAAAGAGAAACTGAAACCACCACGCCGGCTGACGGTCTAAGCATCTTTTTCAGCTGAATATCTCCACATGTAGGAGGAGACACACGGACAGAATTTGTGTCTCATCACGTTTAAAGAGTCGTGGCAAATTTCACTAATGTATCAAAAGCTCGGATTAAGACAACTACTCAAAGTCATTAACATGATGTCATCAGCTATGTTCACCGTAACAGATATGAAAGGCCGATCTGTTGTCAAACAGACTTTTCATTCTTGCAGGAAACTCCTGAAAATGTCCTGAAACTCTCGGGTCGAGCTGCATGTGTGAACACTGAGAGTCACATTTTTCACTCTGACTTTACCCGGACGTTTTCCTGCCAGCCTCCTGGTAAATTTGGCTTGCAGTCAGTGTGAGCTGATGTGACCACAAGCAAGCGGGAGGGGGAGGGGCTAAAGTACACTGATGCCACACACTTCAGCATTTATAGCCCTAAGCCAGTTTGCGATGCCCGTTTCCTTAGTAGTTCATTCTGCATGATCAGCAGTGTGCCAAAACATACCCAGATGTCGGACTGATTCAGGAAACATTTACAGTCTACATCAGACCAGTCTACCATGCGCACTGTTTCCCACAATGCAAAGCGCCAGGTAAGGGATCTAAATGACGGACAGCAAAGTAATCTTTGTTGATTCTCTAAATCATGAAAATCTAAATGAATCTCTCGTCCGCGTTTGCCGTCAGCTGGGCCGCTGTTTACGTCCTCGAACCAGGACCAGAAACCAGCTCAGCCGGGCCTGGTGTACTGCAGAATAACCACCAGACCGTATGCATGGGACTGGTACGATCTCTGTGCAGAGCTCGAGTCTCATGAGAGTGAAGCTTTGTTGGTTTGATATTTATTTTACAATCAGGATTCATTTATAAACTTCTTCCTGCCCTCTGTTTCCTCGCGGCTTTAAACACGGTCGTCTATCTGAGCATGTTCACAGTGTAGTATGTGTGGCTCTGTGGCGCAATGGATAGCGCATTGGACTTCTAGTACAGCACACGAGGAGTGATTCAAAGGTTGTGGGTTCGAGTCCCACCAGAGTCGATACTTATGGTCACTGATGTCTCTAACACAAGACTCAGACGCTGTTATGAATTGTCTTAAGCTGATTTAACCTCTGAAGGTCAATGTTTCAGGTTTTAACTCTAGTCAGCAGAAATGCTAAAAGATAACACTTATACGACCAAGACCTGTTCTTCTGTCGCTGCTGATCATTCACAGTGTCACTGCTGCTTTCTTTATAATGACTCCAATCTGTTTGAGCTTCGTTCAGCTGACAGTCTTCTTCTTCTTCTTCTTCCCTGAATTATGCAATAGCTGAAAAAGGGTTTCCTGTTTTAAAATTCACAGAATCTGAAGCTAAATCTAATGTTGAATTCATTTAATCTAAAAAGGCAAAAAGGATTCTAAAGGACTGTGGAGTACAGCTCGACTCGGCTGGTGGGAAGCCGACTTATAAAAACCGTCTGCATGTATGTATGTGGTGTTGAGAAAAGCAGTCGTTCCATCATGTGTGTCTCTTTCTTTCTCGTCTGGTTGAAGCAGAGTTCAGCTTTCTTCTCAGCAGATAACCTGTGGGTGCGTTTGATTCTTCACACAGCTGCATCTCTCTGCTGCGTCTGTCTTTGCAGGAGGAAGAAAAAAAAATCTGCAGAAAATCAAGCGCGCCTGAAGAGAGATCCCATTATTCAGAGAAAGACTTCTGTACCGCCTCGGGTGACGAGCAGCACGGCAGGAGGGAGGCTGTGTGTGTGTGTGTGTGTGTGTGTGTGTGTGTGTGTGTGTGTGTGTGTGAATGAATTCTCCTGTGTGTATTTAGGCCAACCACGTTCGTGCGGTGTCTCTCCTGCAGGCTGTGCAGAGCAGTGAAGGTCGAACAGTTCTCTAATGACTGTCTAAAGCGTGCCTGTAAGTTTTCATATTACATTTTGGTATTACTGGTTGAAGCGGAGAGAGGAACAGGATGCATAAAGAGAGAAGAAGAAGAGCGAGTCACACTGAAAAGGATTGTGTGCTGGTGAGAGAGAGAGGGGCTGAATGAAAGAGAAGAGGATGAAAAGATGAAAGAGAATCAGAGAGAGAGAGAGAGAGAGAGGAGTGTGAAGACAGAGACGTTACATAATGTTTTTAGCAGCCAGCCGTCTGTCGGTCTGTTCGCTGACTGCACCGCCTCCTGCTGGTCACAGCAGCAAACTGCAGCTGAGCATCACAGCTGTGAATATTCAGGGAGGGTGATTATTATGTAAGTAGGCTGACACACAGCAGAGACAGAGAGAGAGAGAGGCTGTACATTAGGCATTCATTAAATCATCTTCTGAATAAGAGAGATGATCTGAAACAATCTGTCTCCACCTGGTGTGTTACAGACCTCCACCTGTCTCAGGGTCATTGAGTTTATTTATTTTACAATGTGACTCTTTGGTTCTCAATGTTTCATCTGAATCAAACACAATCACAGCTCCTTTTACAAAAAACTGTACTTTCTTTGCAGGATTCACCGACGTACTGCTGCCTGCTTTGCAAGCGGCAAACTCCGGTGTTCAAAAAATTAGGCAAATGTGGAAGTGAAAGAAACCAGTTGCAAACGTGTCCACTAGAGGCTGGCTCTAAGAGACCAAGAAGTCACATACACACACATTCAACAACATTTTACAGCAGAGATTAACATGTTTACAGCCTGGTTCAACTAAACAAACAGGTCTGATCAGCTCCTGTCTCTCTATCGGCACACACATGACGTTTTTCTTTTGTGTAAATCAAACTATTTCTTCATTATCGTTTGTAGTACTCGGAGTCCACATTATGAAGGTCTCGGTCTTGTCTCAGTCTTGATTCACTGGTCAATCAGACCACCACCGATCGGCTATTTATCCACGTCATTACTGTGATTAGAAGGAAAACTCCTCTCTTTAAAAGAAGAAATAACTTATCTTTATCTCACGGTTATGGCTGCAACCTTCCCGGTGTTACGGTCTAAGTGAGTGACACGCCCCCTAAACACAAGATGATGATTTTTCAGAGATACTTTTGGTCTTGGTCTTGTCTCAGTACCGCCCTGCCTTGGTCTTGGTCTTGACTAGGTCTCGGTATGTCTTGGTCTCGGTTATTGTGGTCTTACAACAATACCCTCCTCTCCGTTGATCTGACATGAGTTAGTTTGCGTCCTTAAACACACAAGCTTTAGAATCTTTAAATGAGACTCTTCACAGGGGTTAAACAAACTCTTATGTTATTGGGTTCTAAGATAATGAAACAGAGAGGTATCGATCCTTCAGGAGAACAGGTGATGTTTGGGTTGAGATCTATATTAGGGATTCTAATCAATGTGTGGCTCTGTAGCGCAATGGACAGCGCATTGGACTTCTAGTACAGCTCAGGAGAAGTGATTCAAAGGTTGTGGGTTCGAGTCCCACCAGAGTCGACCTTTAACAAAGCAATGGTATTATTGAACTCTGAACAGAGACTCCTTCTCAGACCGACTGATTTCCAACTCTGTTGATGAGCCAATGGAGTCCCCCTCCGCGCTGTATGCCTCACCCGTCAGTAAGAAACGGAGATTAAAATATCACTGTGATCTTCAGGAACTAATGAGAAAAGACTGTCACATACAGCAGTGACAGATGCCAACTTATATATATATATATATATATTTGATGTTTGATATTTGTACAAACGAAGCTTTTAGTTATATAGTAGCGTTTTCTTTTTGCCGTTTTGTTGACATTTAAGTAAAGTCAGTTGGGTTGAAACCACCACAATGTGTGGCTCTGTGGCGCAATAGACAGTGCATTGGACTTCTAGTATAGATCAGGAGGAGTGATTCAAAGGCTGTGGGTTCAAGTCCTGCCAGAGTCGAGCTCTATAGGTGACCTGCTGCTACAAAAGTCTGAAGGAGGCTCCTTCTCAGAAGGTTCAATGAAACAAGCTTTCCATAAGACAGACAGTAAAATGTTGGTTGATGCAAACTTTCAAAATCCATCCATCCATTTTCTTTACCGCTTTTCTTGTTCAGGGTCATGGAGGGGCTGGAGCCAATCCCAGCTGCAAGAGGCAGAGTTACACCCTGGACTGTTTCCCACACTCACATTCACACCTACGGGTAATTTAGAGTCAGCAGTTAACCTAACGAGCATGTCTCTGGACTGTGGGAGGAAGACAGAGAGAACCCACACATGCATGGGGAAAACATGCAGACTCCACACAGAGAGGCTCCTGTCAGACAGGGATTCAAACCAGGAACCTCCTCACTGTGAGTCAACAGCGCTTACCACTGCACCACCGTGTAGCACAAAGTCCAAAACATATTTTTTTCATCATTTCAAAGGTGACTTTTTGGAGCTACTTTGTCTGATTTTATAACTGTGTGTGTGGCTCTGTGGTGCAAAGGACAGCGCATTGGACTTCTAGTACAGCTCAAGAGAAGTGATTCAAATGTTGTGGGTTCAAGTCCCACCAGAGTTGACCTTTATAATAAATAAACTAACACAAGCATAAAGCCTAAGGTGTCACATTCTGTTGGTCGTTCATTCACAGTGAAATGAACCTGGACATAAAATGATTAAGACAGAAATACAGCGCTGCATCTTTACGCCTCGTTTCCACTTACGTTTGTGAGCGATGTCCGTAGATCTGGTAATAAATGCATGCTGCCTCCTAGTGTCCTACTCAGGGAAGTGCATGTCTTTACGGACGGATAGAAACCTGATAGAAGCTACCTGAAGCCATGGGGGAGCGACTAATTTAATCCGTTTTAACAAACTGATAAAGACTGGATATGAAGTATCACCATATTTTAGCAGATCACTCAGATTCACATTGTGTTAAAACTAGAGAACAAGTTCTTTAAAATCAAACAGACTCACTTTACAATCATCAAAGGAAATAGCCTGTTAGCTAGTTAGCAGCCTTTTAGCTAAGCTAGCACACTGTCACATGGTATCTCAGTTTTCCACTTTCCAGGGTATTGAACTGCACTCTCATCAAGTTAGGAGTACCTCTGCCTCTTACTGGAGGAGGTTTTATTCAGCCTTGAGTGTTCTTCCAAATGAAAACAGAGTTAGAAGTTAGATGGTTTGAGTAGCAGACCATTTAGACTTTCTGCTATTGCTTCATTATAAAGGTTGACTCTGGTGGGACTCGAACCCACAACCTTTGAATCACTTCACCTGAGTGTTACTAGAAGTCCAATGCGCTGTCCATTGCGCCACAGAGCCACACACACAGGGATCTTTAGAGTCTGAATTTCAGAGAATCAGAGAGTCAGAGAGTCAGAGAGCCAGAGAGTCAGAGTCAGAGAGTCAGAGTCAGAGAGTCAGAGAGTCAGAGAGTCAGAGAGTCAGAGTCAGAGAGTCAGAGAGCCAGAGAGTCAGAGTCAGAGAGTCAGAGAGTCAGAGTCAGAGAGTCAGAGAGTCAGAGAATCAGAGAGTCAGAGAGTCAGAGAGCCAGAGAGTCAGAGTCAGAGAGTCAGAGAGTCAGAGTCAGAGAGTCAGAGTCAGAGAGTCAGAGAGTCAGAGAGCCAGAGAGTCAGAGTCAGAGAGTCAGAGAGTCAGAGTCAGAGAGTCAGAGAGTCAGAGAGTCAGAGAGTCAGAGTCAGAGAGTCAGAGTCAGAGAGTCAGAGAGTCAGAGAGTCAGAGAGCCAGAGAGTCAGAGAGTCAGAGTCAGAGAGTCAGAGTCAGAGAGTCAGAAAGTCAGAGTCAGAGAGTCAGAGAGTCAGAGTCAGAGAGTCAGAGAGTCAGAGAGTCAGAGAGCCAGAGAGTCAGAGAGCCAGAGTCAGAGAGTCAGAGAGTCAGAGAGTCAGAGAGTCAGAGAGCCAGAGAGTCAGAGAGCCAGAGTCAGAGAGTCAGAGTCAGAGAGTCAGAGAGTCAGAGAGTCAGAGAGTCAGAGTCAGAGAGTCAGAGAGTCAGAGTCAGAGAGTCAGAGAGTCAGAGTCAGAGAGCCAGAGAGTCAGAGAGCCAGAGTCAGAGAGTCAGAGTCAGAGAGTCAGAGAGTCAGAGAGTCAGAGTCAGAGAGTCAGAGAGTCAGAGTCAGAGAGTCAGAGAGTCAGAGTCAGAGAGCCAGAGAGTCAGAGAGCCAGAGTCAGAGAGTCAGAAAGTCAGAGTCAGAGAGTCAGAGAGTCAGAGAGTCAGAGAGTCAAAGAGTCAGAGTCAGAGAGTCAGAGTCAGAGAGTCAGAAAGTCAGAGTCAGAGAGTCAGAGAGTCAGAGAGTCAGAGAGTCAGAGTCAGAGAGTCAGAGAGTCAGAGAGTCAGAGAGCCAGAGAGTCAGAGAGCCAGAGTCAGAGAGTCAGAGAGTCAGAGAGTCAGAGAGTCAGAGAGCCAGAGAGTCAGAGAGCCAGAGTCAGAGAGTCAGAGTCAGAGAGTCAGAGAGTCAGAGAGTCAGAAAGTCAGAGTCAGAGAGTCAGAGAGTCAGAGTCAGAGAGTCAGAGTCAGAGAGTCAGAGTCAGAGAGCCAGAGAGTCAGAGAGCCAGAGTCAGAGAGTCAGAGTCAGAGAGTCAGAGAGTCAGAGAGTCAGAGTCAGAGAGTCAGAGAGTCAGAGTCAGAGAGTCAGAGAGTCAGAGTCAGAGCCAGAGAGTCAGAGAGTCAGAGTCAGAGAGTCAGAAAGTCAGAGTCAGAGAGTCAGAGAGTCAGAGAGTCAGAGAGTCAAAGAGTCAGAGTCAGAGAGTCAGAGAGTCAGAGAGTCAGAGAGTCAAAGAGTCAGAGTCAGAGAGTCAGAGAGTCAGAGAGTCAGAGAGTCAAAGAGTCAGAGAGTCAGAGAGTCAGAGAGCCAGAGTCAGAGAGTCAGAGAGTCAGAGAGTCAGAGAGTCAGAGTCAGAGAGTCAGAGAGTCAGAGAGTCAAAGAGTCAGAGTCAGAGAGTCAGAGAGTGAATGAGGGAAACCAGCAGATCTTTGTAGACAGAGTGCACCAGGACCAGGTGCTGCAAGCCAAAGACTCCCAGTGGCCCGGTGGCATGGTCATCACAGCAACTCTAAAACTTTTTCAACCTATTGTACCACAAAACATTTCAAATATTTATATTTAACATGTTTAAAAATAGCATCATAACTTTCCTCTCTGAACTGTTGAAGCTGAGTCCAAAGATACACCACAACACGCTGAAACGAGCCAACAGAGTGACTCAGTGGTTCTGAAGCACGGCCAGTAAAACCTGAAGGATGCTGACTCGGAGCCAACAGGCTGGTGAAATGTGTGAAACACAGTGCAGAGCAGACACAGCACTGAAACCCTGCCAAGAGGAGGCACACTGTACAGGAGTACTGAAACCCTGCACATGGACGGAGAGATGAACTGACACCCGGCCAAAAAGTCCTCTGAGTTCACTACAGTGCAGAGAGAGAGAGAGAGGGAGAGAGAGAGAGAGAGAGAGAGAGAGAGAGAGGGAGAGAGAAGGAGGGAGAAGGAGAGAGAGAGAGAGAGAGAGAGAGAGGGAGAGAGAGAGAGGAGGGAGAAAGAGAGAGAGAGAGTGAGAGAGAGGGAGAGAGTGAGAGAGAGAGAGGGAGAGAGAGAGGGGGAGAGAGAGAGAGGGAGAGAGAGAGGGAGAGAGAGAGTGAGAGAGAGGGAGAGAGATAAGGAGGGAGGGAGAGAAGGAGGGAGGGACTTCTGGAGTCAGGCTCACAGAGCAGTGTGTAGCTTCATGACATTTTGCTGATTCATGCTCTGGGAGTAAAAAAACAGCGAGAGAGGAACTGAGAGTGTCAGAAACATCAGACGACACAAACACCTGATGAGAAACACTCTAACCCTAACACATGAACATAATCCTGCAAATATTCAAAATTCAATCTTTGAATGTCCACAATCTGACAAGACAGGACAAACCACTCAGACCTGAGCAGTCAATGTGCATCATGTCAGTAATAACACAACGAGAAAGGGTGCCAATGGGCGAGCGGTTACAACTCTCTTTCACTTGTTTTCACTCACAGACTGTAAATATGAATGTTTTGAAGCCTGAGTGACGTCCCCCGTCTGTCCCTGCAGGGGGCGCTGGAGTCCCATCGATGGCGGTCTCCATGCTGGAAATGCTGTCTCAGTCTAACTTTCAGTCAACCTAACGACAGGCTGAGAGCTGGAGCTGAGGCGGGTTTTAAACCTCCTGACAAACCGTTACACCGCGCCCACCTGTCAATCAGGTCAGCTACACGCCTTATTGTGAATAACTCTTATCCTTCATCAAATCAAAACTGATGAGTCATCAAAACATTCACCCCCCGTACAGTGTGTGTCCATCGAGACATGAGCTAATCACACCTATTTGGTTTTTTGAACCAGGCTGTAAACATGTTAATCTCTGCTGTAAAAACAGGCTTTTTAGAATGGGTGTGTATGTGACTTCCTGTGCTTCTGCAGCCAGCCTCTAGTGGACACTCAAGGAACAGCAGGATGTTACACTTCAGCATCAGCTTTTTTCAACACTGGAGGTTGCTGCTTGGTTTTAACTCTCACTTTATTTCTTTAAACGTTTGTTAGTTGTAAAGTCTGGATATAAGACTGACTCTTATAAGACTTCAACATGGGTTTGGTTTTGTGGCTGTCACATCCTTAACATGTTAACATGAATGCGTCCTTCTCTTTGAGGCCGATGGTTTAATTGTACTTTTGAATGTTCCCGTCTGTTTCATGTTAAACGTGTGAACGTCTTCATGTTAAACGTTTTCCTCTTTGATCGCTCATGGATCAGATCACAGAGAGAGGACTCTGATTGATCTGTTATGGATCTCTGATTGATCTGTTATGGATCTCTGATTGATCTCTCCTCAGACGTCAGGTTTGAGCTAACATCAGAACATCACAGGAAACGGCAGCAGAGAGAAACTGACTCCAGATCTGACCTTGTGTCCGTGCTGACACAACAAATATTTAATGTAGTTTTAAATCAAATTCAAACAAAGAACAGCAGACGAGATGTAAAGAATGACCTCAGACATTGTGCAGGTTTTACCAAACTCAGAAGCAACAGAGTTCTTCCTCCTCCAGTGTGAACATCAGAAACATTCCTCGTACTTAAACACTTGATGCTTTAACAGCTCAGAGAACTTCTCTTCAACGTAAAGATTCATTTTGATGAGGATGTCTCTCGTGTTGATCTCTGCAGGTTTGAAGGACTGAAGCTGCTGTTTGTATTAAAATCATTCAAACGTGAGAAACAGCTCATCGACTCTTTTCATTCACTTCTTTGATGTGTTCAGTTTGTGCCTCATAAATAAGGACATGACAAGGATTCTCTCTGCAGGAAGACACTGCAAGGCAATAAATAAGTTTAAAAAAAAAGATCTGATGAAAATGCAGAGAAGAGAGAAGAAACATGGAGAGAGAGCAGGGAGGATCAGGAGGTAAAAACAGTCAAGTGAGGGAGGTGATGATGGAGGGAAAGGAGGGGAGGAAGCACAGAGAGGGTCTGGTCTCTGGTGTAGAGCTCCACCTGGTGGCAGAGCCCAATAACTGCACGTCTATTTGTCCCAGACTGCTCACAATATGTGATCGCTTTAAAAGTTGACTTGAAAAACACTGAGAGGCTCTAATGTTGATTCTTTGTACAGATAGATAAAACAAGACAAAACTTCCAGCTTGACTTTTAGGATTTTGTTGAGTTAAATCTCCTCTTTTGTTCATTCAGCTTCAAAGTGAAACAGTTCTGTGTTTACAGTGTGGGAACCACATCCCGTCTGTTGGGAACAGAAAACAGAGTGAAGACTGAGAGTCCAGAACTTTTTCACATGAATACAATAACACAAGACGGAGGCAGATTAAATAACTCCTCATAAAGAAGGACATGCTGATAACTCTGTCTACACTTAGACAATGCAGGGCAGCAGACTTGATCATACCGAGTACAGTGACGAGTCAGAGCCTTCAGATCAGTTATGAACCTCAACGCACCGTGAAGAACAGTTTGCAAAGATTTAAGACACTGAGAAGACGCATGCATGACCAATCATCATTCTGCTCCTCTGCTCCCAGTCTGTGGAACGTTCTCCCCGAGCAGCTGAGGGCTCCACAGTCTGCTGACGCTTTTAAAAGGGCTCTAAAAACCTTTTTAACAAAGCCTTCTGCTTGTGCTTTTAGTTTCGTTAGTTGCTTAGTTGATGAAATTTGTTTTTTATTTCTATTTTATTTTTTTCTGTAGCACTTTGAGATTTTTTTTGCAAGTATGTTACAAATTAAATGTATTATTATTATTATAAAGAAATACAAAGACATGTTTCCTGTGCTGCTTGGATGTTTGAGAGGAGGCTTCACAGCTCAACATCTGAACACTTCATGTCAGTTTTGCACGATCAGTAAACTGTAAATAAAAGTCTTTATTATTTAATATGTTATTCCAACAAATGCTCATATTTATTTACAGCTAATATACAAACAAGAATCCCCGGGTTGTTTGCCACCTAAGATAAATAAATAAATCCATAAATAACAATCCCAGTGTGTTTACATTCCTAATTCCAGTGTTACAGAATTCATAGGAAGACCCCCAAACACAGCTTCTCCTCTTTCATATACCTGACAAAGATAAAACATGTTATTGTAAAGTTTTTTAAACTGGTTTATATTTGTGCTTCACCCATCACACCTCTCTATGATCCATCAGATGTCTTTGATATTCACTCATGGTCTTTGAAGGATGATGTTGGATATCTAATTTATCTTTCTATCATTTATTTTATTTGATGCTGACTAACAGAGGAAGTACTTTACATCTTGTTGAAGTGTTTTGTAGTTTTTATTTTTTATTATTATGAACCTAAATACAAAGATTCCTGCTAAATAAACTCTGATTGTGATACCAAAACAAAGAGTAAAAAACATCTTCATGATGTGAAAGAGGTTAGTTTGATTAAAACATTAGAACAAAGTAAAAAGAATAAGACCTCATTAGAAGAATCTCTGAGAGTCAACAAATGCTTCACAGATCATACTGCTCTCTCATCCTCATGATGACGTTTGAAGAAAGTGAACAGTTCAATAACACTCCCATTAAAGAATGAACAGTTTCCATGTTCAGCCATCATCACATCAAACGATCAAAGAGTTCAGAGGTCAAATCAAAGTCCGGGTCCCTTCTGAAGTTAACGCGCTCATTAGCATCTGAACGATCAGTCAGGTGTTTGATGGACCCTTCAAGACTCCTGGGTCACTTTAAAACAGAACTGTGGAGCCTCCTCAGACCTCACAGGCCTCTAACCTCTCCACTGACTCTCAGCATGGACGGAAGAACAGTGACGGACTTCAGCATCGAGCGCATCCTCTCCCCGCAGCTCGGACTCAAGCCGCCGGGGAAGGACTGCTCACCGGACGGTTACCTCCAGGGGAACCCCGGGGGATTCAGTCTGGATTACACCGAGAACTTCAGGCCTCCTGTGCCGGTGCCGGGCTGTTTGCAGTACCGAGGGGTGAGCTTTGGGGACGCGTTTTACCCGTATGGAGCCGGTTTCCATCACGCAGACTACACCAGCTTGTATCCAAACTCCGGAGTTTACCTGCACTTCAGCCGCCAGCACCCTGCAGGTATGTACAGTTTTAAACTAACACATGTTAGTGTAGACTTTTAGCAACTTAATCTGAACGAATTAAATCAGACACATCAGGAAAACAACTCAAAGTTCAGCATTAACTCGAATAAAAACATTATTCTAACTTTTGCGCATTTTCTACGTTTCTGTGGATGTTGTGTTTCATCACTATTTTTCATTTTACCCCAGACACTCAACAGTTAGCGGGTTACCATGGTTACCAACAGGCCGCTGTATCCGCTCAGACACAGCCGCAGCAGCCGCGTCAGAAGTCCCGGATGAGGACGGTGTTCACGGACGGTCAGACGAAGCAGCTCGAGGCTCTCTTCGTGCTCACGGACTATCCGTCGGTGGAGGCGCGCGCCGAGGTGGCTGGACGCACCGGGCTGAGCGAGGAGACAGTCAGGGTGAGTGTGCCATTAGACGATGACTCAGCATGAAGTTCATTTCAGTTTTGAGAAGGCTTAGATAAGGGGATCATGGCTTGTGCGTAAAAGCTCTCCAAATTGCGTAAAAGGTGATTTATTTACTTTTACGCACTGATATAAGAAAAATTATGCTAAAAAAAGCTCAATAAACTCAGGGGAAGTTTATTAGTGGGACTAATAATGTAAAGTGACTCTTTTAGATGTGTTCAGCCAAAAATAGAGCAATGAGCTGCATCCAGCGGTGGGAAAAATGACGTCATCATCACACAAATAATCAAACAAAATGAAGCTGATGTTTCCTGTTGGTTGTTGCAAAGCCAATCTTAGCTTTAAGCCACTTAAACATTAATTTGTTCTAATGGCCAGCAGGGGGCGACTCTATTGGTTAAGAAATGATTAAGATTTTTAAATACATGATGCCTTTTTTTGCTGGATTTATTTCCTCAAAGTTTCCTTTAAGTCCGTGGTCTCAGTCTGTTCAGGTCTTAAATACAGCATGCAGATGTTTTGCACTCTTCACCTCTGAACGAAAGTTTAATATTTAATTTTAAATGTTTGTAACTGATGAGCAGATTCCTCTCCCACAGATCTGATTCTTCATGGTTTTCCATTCTGTAAATACTTGTTCAGAGAACGTGCAGTTAAACCTCTCCTCTCTCTTTGTGTGTTTTCAGGTTTGGTTTAAGAACCGCCGAGCCCGCAGGAAGAGGCAGCGCAACGGGTCCAAGGTCAAATCCCCCTCCCCTCCATCCAGAACCGGAGCAGAGACCAAACTCTTCAGCTCCTTCCTCTGAGCCCGACCGAGCGACTGTCCACCTGCTGCTCACCTGAGCAGCTGCTCTCGCCTTCAGAGGTCGAACATCGGCCTCCTGCTCTCGGCACTTCAGCAGAGTGGATACAAACATCTGCTCGCTGCAGCTGCTGGTGCATTCAGGAACTGCTTGGAAAGTCAAGCTACAAACTCTGGGGACTTTAAATTATGATTAAGGGGCATTGCTTGCTGCGTTTCAGTCACAACTGAATTACTTCTGGTTTTCTAGTTTTAAATTATTTTGTATTTTTATGTAATTTATTGAAATCTTTGAATAAAAGGAAAATGGAAACACTGACACCATTTGTACGCTTGGGTGGTTTCTTTAAGAAATAATTATCATGCTATGAAATGTGTCCTGTGATGTTTGGTTTTAAATGAAACATCGTCTCTACCTCACACTGGTGATTGTGTTCTTTGAAGTAAACCTGAAAGAAGAAGAAGGTTGAACATATTTAAACTAATCAGTTAAATCTCCTCCCTCTCTTTGGAGATTGAATAATACAAACTTTAGTTCAGGGGTCCTGCAGGAGTTGTAGTCTGTAAGTTGCCCACAAGGTGTCAGTGTTACACACATTCTGGGTTTTATCTCAAAGCTTGCACACAGTGTCTTCAGATTCTGATGATGAGACGCAGCCTACTGTTGATGAAATCCACAGATTATGTGTCAAAAAGCATGATTCTTAAAGTGTTGCAGTAGTGAACAAAGAAGCTGGGGATCGAACCCCTGACCTTCCGCTTGAGAGATAACTGACTAACGCTGAGCCAAAGCCGCCCCCAAAGTACACAGTGATATAACTATGTACTCCTGGTCTAATATGACTCCAATACAAGTGGACGTTTCTCAGTCTTCACTCTTCATTTAAAAATCCTCAAATTTAAAAAAAGATTTTTTTTTGGTTCTGAGAGTAAAAACAACAGACAGATGGGTTAGAAAAACAACATCAAATTCTTTATTATATTCATAGAGTCATAGAGTCGTCACTGTTATTATTAGAAGCATTTCCATGCTGATGAGAAGAAGTTACACTTATTGAAAAAAACTAAAGAAATTCTGAGAGAAAGTTACAGAGAGAGAGAGAGAAAGAGAGAGAGAGCATGCAGTGAGTTACTGTCAGGGTGAGGACGGTGCTCCTTCTCCCCTGTTTCCCCTTTAACATCCGTCAGCTTCACACACTTTTCAAACAGGAGTTACTCACACACATGGACTGTGACCGAGCACAGAAAATAACACACACGCTTACAAAAACCAGAAAACAAAAAGTACACTTAGTGAAGTTATCAAAATATAGGCTATGTACCATCCATTCTTGAGACGTATTGAAAACAACCAGTGCTGAGTTAGTTTCTATGAGAAGGAGATCGACATTTTATTCTTGGACATGAACGATGATCGATTATTGAGAATTTAAAGGACAAAACTGGTGATTCTGAATGTTTTAATGTTTCATGAGAAAGACGCTGCTGACTATATTGCAGTAAATACGTTAAAATAGCCAATCAGTGGTGGTCTTGATTTCAAATCTAGAGTCCGCCCAGTTTGAGACCGAGACAAGAACGAGTAAAAATACTTTTGATTTCGAGACCGTAAAATAGTGGTCACAAGACTAAGACCAATTTCCTAAGCAGAGTAAGTCTTTGAAGTCAACCCACAATCTTTTTTTTTCAATAAACCAAAAGGTTGTTGAGTCCAAACTCAACCAAACTGCAACCCTTTAAGATTGCTTGTCTGGGTTGGTGCCATTGTTTGGGGAGTAATTTGACAAATCCTGAAATCGATTGTGTTGAAATTTTGTCAGAGATTCAAAAAGTTTGAGCGTTACTTTGTTTTGCAGATATCCTGAGAAATAAAACAAACCAAAGGCTGCTACACATAATAAACCCATAAAAACAACCGATGAAACTTCAGTTGAAAAGCTAAAACATGCAGCACCAGTGTCGTCCTTAAAATGAAGCAAACAGAATAAAAGCTCATGTGACACGTTGTCTGTGGTAAGAAGATTAACCAGTGACTCACTACTGACACTTAGTGGCCGAACCAGAGCAAGCTCCACATTTACACTGCAGAAAGAACAGCATGTTCAAACCAACGGGGACATATTGACTGTACTGTACGTTTACTGTACAAAGACAAACCTCACCGTCACTGTGCTCCACTGACATCTATGTTCCTTTATAGCATGAAGGAGGCGGAGGATCCCGACTCTGCGGGGGAGGGGGTTGAGCTTTAGTCGGTGTGTGAAATTATAAACAGAGGTTAACTACATCATCTAGAGGAACGGTGTGGTTCAGGTTTGGAAAAGGGGACGGCTAGAGAAAGAATCTACAAGTATGACTTTGGGAAAGTAAAGCTTTGAGTCGTCTGCATATCGCTTTAACAGGATTTCAAGAAATCGGTTTACAGAACGTTTCAAAGACAGTTTCGATAATCTAGCGGTTTATATAAGAGGCTGAGGGGGAGTCCAAGTCAGGATTCAGAAAGATAAGTGTGGTTTTCTTGCTTTGTTATCAGTTGTCATAAAGCGTTTTAAGTTTTCTCAAATAATCAGAGCATTAAGAAGAATGCTTCTTCCTGTCAACGAGCACAGGTGGAAACCATGGTGGAATCCTCCAACAATAAAATTGGGGGTATTGCAAACTTCAGTCTAGGAAAGGTTATTTTCTCAAGGAAAATATACCTGCAGAAATTTCCAGTTATCCCTTCCAGTCAATTTAAGGAAAGCTTGGAAGCATCAACTGGCCATCGCTTCTCTACAAATCTCTCTTTTGTTGTTCTCATAGAGTTTTTGGGTTCAAAACTCATGCTAGTTACACATATCAGGACCCCACATACAACTCATGAGAAAGGTTGGGAGTTTAGAGAAGTGCTAGTCGCTGGGACATTCAGCGCAGCTTAGAGAGAATGGAAAGCTTTGGTCAGATAACGGCCTGGTTGAGCAAAACTGAACACCCGATGTTAGTAAGCGCTGAAGTTATCATTAGTAAGAAGTTGAAGCTGAATCCACGGCCACAGTAAGAACATTTATCAACAGCAGAGTGCAGGAGCAACCACAAAGTGTTTCCTTTGGCCGAGGCTGCAGAGCACGAAGACCGACTGAGAGAAGAATCTCAGAAAATTGTTCAGTTTGTTGGTTTTACCCAAAACGACCAGACAGTTTTTTTTCTGACTGACTGGTTTCAGAGCAGGTGGATTAAAAAAAGTCAGGTTTTTCAATTTATATGCAATGTGAAGCTACGAACTAACTAAAGAGCGCTAACATTAGCATGCTAACACAACAATGCAAGACACAGGCAGTTGCAGCTCGAGCTGAGGGCAATTTTGTTTGCCGCTTGCGCTAAACTCCTCAGTGGGATCGCGAGTGGAGAGGGGTTGGAGGTGTGTCTCTGGAGGAGAGCGAAGGCTTCAGGATGGAGGAGGTGTGGCCTAACAGCAGTTTGTTTTGGTTTCATGCTGGTGCTCAAGGGGGCGACATCTACTGGATCAAAAAGTTGCACATTCTTCCTTTCTATTTATCAGATCTTAGTAAATCAAAAGTCCTTTGATTTTCGACTTCACAGATTGATTTATTTTGCTGATTCGGTCGTTCTGTTGAGTTTTGTGCGTCTGGTCCCCGGCAGCCTCGGCCGTCGGAGTGTGAGCGTGTTCATCTCTGTGTATCGGTGTGCTTACAGAGTGTAAAGAGACATTAACACAGGAACCATTTCCACACAGAGATAGGTACACTGTTTACATATTGCTGCTTGCAGTTATACTTCAAGAGAGAGATTTTTTTTAACATTAAGCACACACGTAAGTTTAGATCAACTTGTTTTTGTTAGTCTTTTTTGCAGGTGCTCACATTCACAAAAATGTATTTTTAAATGGAGAAAGAGGGGACGAGAGAGGAGGAGAGAGAAAGAGAGGGAAACTTTTACAAATCATGACCTCTCTGTCGAGCTCAGCAAGAGTTTAACTTCCCGTATGAAGAGTTCGATGAAGGGAGGACGGATATGTACAAATGATTATCATCAACACAGAAAGATTCACATGAAACTCAACGGGGCTGAAAACACTTTGATTTAAACATTTTAGATTTTTTAAGTTGCATCAAACAAAGTCGTGGTTTTGGGTCTGTTAGCACTTTTGGTTAACGACAGGTTACAGCTCTTCATTAGATTTATATCATACATTTGACCTCTAACTAGATGGACTAATGTTTCTATTTGGCAAAATACTGAATGCCTGACTACAGTACGTCCTCTATTTTTAGTGTTATGACAGAAATATCCAGTCCAACTCAAAGACAAACCTGATCTTACAGCTGTACACCTTCGTCTAACTTTTGTTGATTTTAAGATGTTGGCAGTAAAGGAAACGGCCCAGCAGCGTCCTCGTGTCTCCCACAAGACCAGAAGAACGATTTAGTGATCTCACATCCCAACAGTTCAATGATGCCAACATGAAGGTTATAAAACATACGACTGACTGGAACACTATGATACGAACATGACGTTGGTTGACCCTGTTTTCTGTTGGAGATTAAAGCATGCAGGTGATTTAAGTTCTAAGACCCACAGTCTACAGTTAGAAAGTCTTTGAGGATGAGATCTGATCCAAAGCCCTGACTTTAAGTTACATGTGTAACCCTGGTTCTCTGAGTGGAGAAAATGTCTCCCAAAGGCTCCGTCCACACTCCTAAGTTTTCATAGCCAAACAGCAGCTGTGTCCAAATTCAGCCTTTCGAAGGACCCAGCCCTCGTTGCCTGCGTAGACCTGCTCAGGCCGCTCTGAAATGAGGCGGTCTGGTCTACAGAGGATTTTGTGTTCGCGTCACCAGCCGTTCGCACCCTTCCTCTAGCGTGTAGCCACACACCGGCGGGATGGAGCTCTAACCTAAACCGGCTTCTCGACCTTGTTCTCTTTCTAACATCTCTCTGCAGACTCTCCTGCCTGTTTTTCTCATTTCACCTGTGGGTGTGGGGATTGGCTCTGGGACGCCGGAGCTCGCTGTCTGGCGTTCCCGCGGTGTGCTGGGGCTAATATTTATTCAAGCATTTTGCTTAAGTTATTAATTGTAATTATACTAAACCAGATAATTCCCTGAAAAACATATACATGATGTTTGGTATAATACATTAACGTTATACCACCGAGCACTAGGTGTGCCTTTGGATGAACGGTGTGGAGAAAAGATCATCCCGTTATTCTGTCTTGTATCAAATAACAACAAAAAGAGGAAACCAGCTTTAAAAGGGTGCTCGTTCAGAACAGACACATCACTAACACAGAGGCAGAATTGTTGTCATGATTACTGGGAAGTTGCATGTGGCGTCCCTTATAAAATACTGCGGCGCAGTTACCACCAACTCGCAGCAGACTGTCATATTTGCACTTTAACTGTGCGCAACTGTTAGCGTCGTTGTTCACGGATTGGAGGCTTTTTGCAATGACGCTCATTTACATAGAAAGAGGCACCAGAGCAAAGAGACACTTTTTGTTCGGTGGCGCAGTTAGAGGCGCAGTTAACCCTTTGCATGTGTTTTGTGCATAGACGGTATCATTCTGACTCAATTGCACAGATTTAGCGGGCACAAGAGCCGGAAACTCCTTATGGGAAGTGGGTGAATTTCTTAATCCAAACAGGGTCAACAATGTTTCCAAAAGTCTCTTCCTTCAGGGACTTATAAAACACCAGAATAGCTCGGACCTGAACCTCAAGTGTAACAGAAAGTTCTGGTTTAGGATGAAAACTTACAAGTTTGGACTTATCCTGAAACACGCAAGAATTAAGGGTAAATAAGAGGCCACATGCTTGTGTAAAAGTGGTTTCTGCATGAACAGGATCAGGACTTCAGCTTGCAGAGAGAGTCTGAACACAAAAGAGAACCGTCGATCTCAGACGGTGGACGTTTAAGTTCTTGGTGTCAGAGTCTAATCTTTGCTTGGATTTAAATCTGCATCCTTGCCATATTTGACTCGAGCTAAAACAGTATTTTGCAGGTTTAAGACATGTTCTAAAGTTGGCTTTCATTTGTCGAGACTCAAATCAAGTAGCAGCTAAAACAAAGTAAACACTAATGTTTTTGATTTTTTTGTTATTTGTACAGAAACTTTTTCTGCCCTGAATAAAGACACAATGTGGACGGACACCAGGCTTTGACGACGAGATCAGAAGTTGTTGATAAAAAGTGACAAGACGTTCATAGAGTATTTTGGGGGGAATTGCTTCTGCAGAGCTGGACTCTCAGTTTCTTTAAAGGAATGCAGGATGTTTGATCAGATACAAGGCACTATAGATTTTGCTATAGAACGGCTAAATTAGAGGGCTGAGAGTAAGAGAGGAGAGGGCCGGGGGTTTCACTACGAGAAGTTGGACCGACGACAGCGAGAGTCTGAAGAGAATAAGAGAGAGAGGAGAGAGCAAAAAGTAAAAAGATGAAGAGAAAGAGGAGCAAGGGAGATCGATCCGGTGGCGGAGTCAGAGGAGGAAGAAGGAGGGCGTGGTTAGGACTGCATCTCAGCACGCAGCATCCACGGAAACCAACAGCAGAACAGCAACCTGGAGAGGAGAAGGAAGAGAGGAGGAGACGAGGAGGCGAGGAGGTGAGGAGGTGAGGAGGGTGAACGTGAGTGGAGAAAGGGTGAAGACGAAGAAGAAAAGCAAGAAGAAGAGGAGAAAAGAAACGTTGTTTTAGAGTCTCTACTTTGATGTTTAAGTTGGACATAGAAGTGACGGACATTTTAAACAAATATCTCATTCACAAAACCTCGGTGAACACTGTAACTGAACCCAATAATTGCAGACATAGAGACACAGGGGATCGACCTTTAAAAGTATCCTCAAAGGGTCACTCTTGTACTCTAATCATGGGTCATATTTTGCATATTTTGGGGTCTTCAGTAGCTTGCTTCAACCAGCAGTAGTGTAACCGTCCTTTAAAGGCTGCTATGTCATTTAAATGTTGTATACTTAAACTCTGAGGGGGGATTCTGGTTCACACTCTTATTGAGAGACATGCTACTCACACATGGACAAACAGGACCCGTGGACATGGATTAATGGAGAGATGTAAGAGATGCTCTCGGGCCTGGGACCTGCCAACTCTGCAGCTACAAGACCAACTTCTAGAACTGGTGACCCCGGTTCCCAACCCAAGTCCTTACAGATGGAGCTACTGCTGCCCCCCCCCCCCCCCCCGGTACTCCCTTGGGCTCAAAGTACATCTAACTAAATGTAATCCATTATTGTACTAAAATGGACGTGAATATCTACGTTTCAGCCATCCCCGCCTCTATCGACGATTCCAACTGAAGGAATCTACTCAAGTTTCTCCAAAAACGACTCAGCTATAAAAGAGCGTTCCCTTTTAAGGCCAAGGCTAAAGACTCCAGAAATCCAATGAATGATTCATAACTTTCAACTCTGAAGTGGTCACCTCTAGAGTGCTCAGGTAAGAAACATGGGACTGTTTTCCATCTATTTTATATCTCTCAAACGTAAGCTAGGTTTACCGCATCAAACCGTACCGAACCAGACCAGAAGGCTTGGTGGAAACGGGGTCAGCAGTCTGACTGTACTCTGTGTGTTCTCACCTGGATATGGAGCTCTCAGAGGTCAGGTCTTTAGGAGAACGCATCGTGTTGAAGTTACGCTTCGGCTGTGCCACTGCAACACAAACAAACAAACAAACATTAGACACAAACGTTGTTTTAAAAAAACAGCTGTGAGAGTCAGTCTCATCCTAAAATCCAGACTGATGCATGAGAACACAGAAAGAGACTCACTGGTGACTTGGTGGACTTTCTTCATCATGGATTTGTCGTTCTGCGAGCCTTCTTTAGGGCCTCCGATTCTGACAAAACAACAACGATAACAAGAGTTCATCGACGTCAGGATATCTGATGTTGTTTACCCTGGTTTATAAATGATCACAAGCCAGCACCAAGCTTCTACTGGTTTCAATATCACACTGGGACACGCTCTCACCTCTGCACACGGGAGGGCGGAGCAAACACTCCATATTTGGGCAGGCAGCTGAAGTAGCGGACTCCGAACACCGAGCCGTCGTGTTTTCCTGTCGGCTGGTCCAACTCGATGCCGAACCAGTAACCTGCAGGGACACGAGAGGTCGACACGGATCAGCATGAATGAATGGTAAAAGATTTGACTTTAGATGAAAAATTAAAAATACCAGAGCGGATGGAAGAATATTAGAATGTCTGCAGCTTTAGATCGATATTGTACTTTTATTTTGAAAAGGTGTATCCTGTGATGCATTTCAAACTAATCTTTATCTTCTCAAGCATTGCTAAAAACAAAGTGTGCAGCTTTTAGAGTTCAGCTTTTTTAAAAAGCAGACGGACCTGGAGCAAAGTTTGTCTTCCCGTAGAAGCGGACGATACCGTTTTTCTGTCCGGCCACCAGAACCTGATCCCCGACTTCTACGTTCAGTCCCTCCGGATCCAGACTGGCGACTGATGTCTTCTTCCTCTGGGCTGAAAACAGACAATGTACACACAATCATTTCACTATCCTAATTCAATACTTAAAGGCTTTATATGTGATTTTTTGATCCAGCAGATGTCGCCCTTGAGCACCAGCATGAAACCAAAACAACTCTCGCTGCATTGTTGTGTTAGCATGCTAATGCTAGCGATCTTTATTATGCTCGTATCTTCACACTGCATGTAAATTTACCTGAAATGAGCGTGATCTAGAAACACAGTTAAGCAGTGAGTACAGTATGTTATTCTTCTTTTCTCTAGTCCCTCAATTAAACAACTTTTATACACGAGGGGAGGAGTCAGCCGGCCGTCCGGGCGATGTAAACAAAGTGAAGATATGACTCTGAAAACTCTGAAAACATCACAGACAGTGGGACTCGGGTGTTACACCCATTGTAGACAGTCATGACTCACACAGTTATTTTCAGGGGAGATACTTGATTTCTACATTTAAGGGTGAAAAATCACATATAAAGACTTTAAATGAAACTAATTTGATGGGAGCAGTAATTGGGAGCTAGAGGAGGGAGATGAACAGCTGAGTGACATGTGCTGATTTGGGGAGGTTGAAGACGAGTCACACTGCTGCGTTTTGGATCATCTGCAGGGGTTTGATAGTGCAGGTAGGAAGACCTGCCAGGAGGGAGCTGGCAATGGTTAATGCATGATATCACAAGAGCCTGAACCAGGAGCTGTGCAGGACGCAATCAAGGCCATGTGAGCCTTAAATGTTAGCTGGTCATTAATCATGACATCCAGGCTCCTGCAGACTTAGGGTTAGGGTGGACATGAGTTTGGTTGTACCAGGCTGGATGTTGATCTGTGGTTGAACAGAGGGACTGGATGGGATAACAAGGAGCTCAGTCTTTGATATTGGCGTTCAATTGTCCAGTTCGAGAAATCCACAAGGCATTACGAAATTCTTGCCGAGACTGTAACGTCACTCGGCTGATACATGTACATGACGTTTTAACCCCCTATATTGATATTGTTATTTCACATTTACCACATACCACACCTCATGATAACCTGCTGCTGTAACACCACGATTTCCTAGTTTGGGATCAATAAAGGAATTCTATTCTATTTAATGAATCCAGCGTGAACTTTAGAGCCGTGTTACCTTTCTCTCTCTCCTTCTCCTTCTTCTCTTTCTCCTTCTTGGTCCGTCTGGCGAGGCGGGAGGCCAGATCCAAGCGGGGGGTCCGTGGTGTGGAGGTGACGGAGGAAGGTGCCTGATCCATTGCTTTGGAAATCTTTGACACGGGAGCGAAAATCCCTAAAGAGCAGCAGAGGAGGAAAAACTCACTGAGCCGAAAGTAACATGTAAACATGGGCTGATGTTTTAGTTTCTGTTTCTGTCCTCCTTCTTTTCCCTGGGTTTTATTTTTATTCTTACTCCCCTCATCCCCTCGCCATCTCGGGGAATGTAACAAGTCTTTACCGTTAATAATTTATGCACCTAAATGGATTGAAGGGGCTTAAACAGTGGAGTCCCTCTTATCTCTGAATCCAGCAGCTCCATCAGATTCAAGCGCGATCAAAAGGTTCCTGAGTGTTATCATACTCCATCTTGGCTTTGCTGTAGATTTAATAAAATATTAAATGCATCTTTATTTACTTAATGATTTTTTGTCTTTTTCTAAAATACAAATTGAGACTCAGAAATGTGTTGATGTCAGAAAGATTTGTAGTGAATAGTGAATTGTCCTGACTTTGTTATATTGTCTACATACTGTATGTCCTGTTTTGCTCTGTTTTTCTATTCTATTTTATGTCATTTTCAATTGGGGTAAATTTTATTTGTGATAGTAAATATTCTTACTTTGTTATTTTTACTGTATTTTATTTTAACTTTGTTTAATCTCTTCAGGTGAGGTTTTGAGATGAGCCCTCATGGGTTTCTACCTCACCTGCACATGTGTTTTATTTTTTATTTGTTTTATTTTTCTGTTTGACTCTTCTTTCAAAAAATGTGCAAATAAACTAAACTAAAACTAAAAAAGCATCAAATCGTTTGGCTTCTGTAGGGAAACAAACATGTTCTCTAACGTTATGTTCCTAGCTTTACATATTATTATTATTACATATTCATTCCTTCAAACTGCACTGCCCCACAAACAAATACTCTAGCCTTTACAGGGATTCAGGTCTTCTGCTTGAAGGCATCATTGCGGCGGCTGTTACCGAGCTTAGGAGGGCAGATGAAGTAGCGGACGCCTCCCACGCTGCCGTCGTTTTTCCCCTCCGGCTCGTCGAGCTCCACGCCGACCCACTGACCGCTGGCGAACTCTGTAGTCCCACAGAACCTCAGCGTGCCGGTCTGAGAGAGGAAAGAACTCTGTTAGACATCTGTAAAACACGACTGCAGAAGAACTTTTGAGGGGGTTAGAGAGTCAGTGAGTCTGCTGCTGGGGGGGGGGGGGGGGGTTATGAAGGGAAGAGGGAGAGGGGGGGCTGCAGATGGAGGGAAGGTAAACAGGTTTTGTTTGGAGGAGAGTGTGCTGTCAGAGCAGTGACTCAGCTCAGTTAGTCTATCATCCAGCCGGCGCCCCGCTCCAACCGACCTGTTTGAGGTTTTCAGGCTGGCTGTCGTCTCTGCTCGGGTCTCTCTGGAGCTACAGAGAGCGACACAGTGAGAACACACTGTTCAGAACATCGCGGCGGCCATGACAGCCACACAGCCCACAGCACACAAAACTTTTCATCCGTCCTGCAAGAACGCACCACCGAGAAGGTGTAGAGCTGCAAAACTGTCTTTTATTCTTGTGCATGTTTAAACATCTAAAAGTGTGCAGAAGAGAAGGACTCTTACTGCACTGCAAAAACTCAGATCTCAGCAGGTTTTTTATTACATCACACAAATTAAAATTAAAACTAAAATTAAAATTAAAATTAAAATTAAAATTAAAATTAAAATTAAAATTAAATTAAATTAAATTAAAATGGACGCCCTGTTCTCGGGGTCAAAGAGGAGCGGGATCGTCCTCTGTCGCCCAACAGATCGGAGATTCAGAATTTCACATTTCAATCCGTCAGGTTTCAGGACGGTTTTCTTCTTCGCCTCAGTCCATTTTAAAGCTCGGACTCGGGGAAGGCGTTTCTGGATCTGGTTTATGATTACTGTCGTCATTGAGCCTTATGTTGTTTATATTTCACACATCGTCCTAACTTTATAGGAACAGGAGGGTAAAACATTGTGTTGTCCGTACACTCTTACGAGCACCCTTTACGCTCAGAGTGAAAACCATTATCCTCTATCTTCTAAATATTCCTCCTAAGTGCTCCTCTGACCTTCATGTCGTCGAGCAGCACGCGCTCGCCCAGCTTCATCCCCAGGGAGGACAGCATCAGGTTTCCGGGGATGTTGTCGTAGTTTGGCAGCGTGGCTCTGGGGAGGTTACAGCTCAGAGGGACGGCGTCCAGCAGCAGCTGCTTCAGCTCTTTGGCCACCATAGCCGCCTCCGCCTTGTCCAGACTCATGTCCATCGGGTCGGGGACCACGTCGCCCGGGACCTGGCTCTTATCATTCTGCAGAGAGTGAAAACTTTGATTCAGTGAGCTCAATCACAAACGAGTGTGAGTATTTGAAGGGGAACTTCAGACCTTACTTTACATATTCTGGGGCAGAAATCACAAACAGGAAATGAAAGGCGTTTTTTTTTACCCGGACGCTGGGGTTTGCTCCGTGCTCCAGCAGACATTTGACCGCCCCCAGACAGAGGTTGGAGGCGGCGATGTGGAGAGCCGTGCCGTAATGAAAATCACTGCAGGTGGAGTTCAACACTGTGGACACAAAAAATGAGAGCAGGATGAGAAAGCACTCGTTTCCTTCGTGTGTGTGTGTGTGTGTGTGATTGATTCTGTCAAAGTGTGCGTACCTCTGGGTTTAGCCGCTTTCAGCAGGATTCGGATCAGTTCTGGGACGTCGAAGTACGCGGCGTAGTGCAGAGCGTTCATGTTGGTCCAGCGGCTCCTCAGACTGACGTCGGCGCCCAGAGAGATCAGCTGACTGGTGAGACGCAGGGCGGCCGACGGGTCGCCTGCAGACGTAAAGACGATGAAAATGAGAGACGCTGAAGGCTTGAATGTTTGTTTCACCAAACAAACACAAACACATATTCTGTCAGTCACCAAACTATGAAATCAATGAGTTCTACAATTCTCTTATCAGACTCTTTTATCCAAAGTGACGTACATCAGAGAGTAAGAACAACACAAGCAAGGATCTAGAAAAAAGGGAACAATGTCAGTAAGAGCAAACGATCAGCTTTGAGTCTGATTGGACACACAGGTGCTGACAGGAAGTGAGCAGAGGCAAAGCACAACATTGAGGGCAGTTCTTGAGAGCTCTAATCAGTATAGAAACCATCTTATAAGTCGTCGTTATCAAACAAAAACCATCGTCATTACCATCATCATCATCAATAATATGGAGACCATCATCATTAAGTTAGTAGGTATTCATGAAAGAGCTGGGTCTTTAGCTTTTTCTTAAAGGTGCAGAGGGACTCTGCAGAGTTAACAAACATCTTACCGACTCCATGAGCGCCGGCCTTACAGCTGTAGTGCAGCAGCGTCATGTCGGTCAGGCCGTCGCGGTCGTTCACATGGCAGCCTCGCTTCAGGATCTGAAAAAACAAGACAGACACAAAGAGCACGACGTCAAAAACACAACATTTACCGTCTCATCAAAGTGTTCATCCTCAGGTCATCTGAGGGATTCTTGGAAATGTCTTTTATGCTGATCTACGTTTTAAAACTCACACAAAGTGTAACAATGCAGGAAGTTTCAGATCATGAGGTAATCGTATGTTGGAGTAATCCCAGGATGAGTCTGCAGAGGGCGCTAAACGCCTCGTTCTGTAAATCCCTCCATAGTTCCCCGATATGAAACCAAGAATTTCACCAGACGGCTTCAAGCCTCTACGTGAGCCGCTGGAACCTCTTACATAGACTCTCTTCTCCCAGCACTGGAGAGCAGCCCTCCCCTGGCAGCCCTGCAGCGTTCAGCCCTCCCAAGGAAGGTCTCCACAGAGCTGGCCAATCAGAAGAAAGTGGGCACGAGGGAGAGGGGGGCCTTAAAGAGACAGTAGCTGAAATTAACCGTTTCAGGCCAGAACTGAAATGAGTGTCAGATTAATAAGGAGTTTTTTGAGCTGCAACATCATGCAAAGCTTCAGATGGCCTAGCGGTTAGGGTGGCATCATGTACAGACGCTAAAGTCCTCTAAGCGGACGGCCTAGGTTCAAGTCCGGTCTGTGGCTCCTTTCCAGCATGTCACTCCCCACTAACTCTCTCTCTCTCTCTCTCTCTCTCTCTCTCTCTCTCCCAGTTTTTCTATTCTAATCCAATCAAAAACAGCTGAAATGAGGGAGTGGATTTATGAACTTTGGACTTGTGAATTTGTAATTTTTGCTGATTAAAGAGGTTGTTTCACTTCAGTTCTCTGTGATATCTCGTAAATTATGTGTGATGTTATTTACATAAATTATGGCCAGAAAAATGTAAAAGTAAAAGTTATGATATTTAAAAAAAAAGAGGTTTGCAGTTGGTGAACACCTGGTAAGAAATGTGACACTTGAATCCATCTTTCAGCTTCTTTCTGAGTCACTGTCAGCTCCTTGTTTTTTATTCCTGCAGGCTGAGTCAGCTTCCTGCTGAGTCATGGTCGAGCCTCATTGACTCTACATCTCTCTCACTCTCTCTTTCTCTGCACCACACTCTCTCTCTCTTTTCAAATCGATGCAGCCATTTTAACTGGGTCAATGTCACCGTGTCTGTGTGTACTCGTATTACTGACATTGTGAGGACTCACCTCTGAAAAATGTAAAGTATGAGAAGTCGAGGGCCCGTGTCAGCTGATTTTTATTGTTGCGCTCTAAGCTGAAAAAAATATCAACTTTAAGAAAACCGCTTCACCTGTCAATGTCACAACTCCCTCACTGACTAATCAAAATCAAGAAGGGGCGGGACTTCTGATATCAGCTTCGTCAACAACAATGGCCGAAAGAGAAACTATCCTGACTAATCCGATCTGCTGCTGCTGATGCCAGGACACGATTACTTTACGCTAAGTTTTGGTGGCAGAATATTAAGCATCTTAAAAAAGCTATATAAAACAAACCGTATCGAGAGACGCAGCAGTAGTGTGCTGACTCTCGTAACCTAGCAACAGTTAGCGCCAGTGAGAGGTGCTAAGATTGTGAGCGCTGCCAGCACTTAAAGAATCTCTTCTTTTTAATGTTTTGTTTTAGTTAAGTTTTGGTAGTCTTAGTTTAACTGAGATGATGCATCCAGAGGTGAAATGTTAGACTGCAGGAACTTTACGTCAGGGACCAGGACCGTTTGCAGGAAATCAATGTGTTGCCACAGCAGAGACCAGGGACTAAATCAAGACCCTGTTCTGGGGGTTGTACTGTCCTTTAGATACTGTGGAGATGGAGCTTGTTTGTGCTAATTATTTTTGATTTATTGAATATTATCCGCGTTTATGAATAACTCTTGGGATAAGTTATTTTAAAAATGCAACCCCTGTACAATGTGTACGATTATAAAAGATGAGCTATTGATGCCAAATTCATTTCTTGTTCCAGGCTGTAAACACGATCTGCTGTAAAAAAAAAGGGCAGTAATAAATGAGACCTAATGCAGAGTCTTTGGCTTCAGCCTCAAGTGGACACTAAAGGAACTGCAGTTTTTTGCACATCTTGCAATGGATTCATTTTTTAACACAGGAGCTAACCGCATGGTTAAACCTTTTTAGGGTTTAATAATTACCAGCCTGTTTAGCAGCTTTATTAAAGCAGCTTTCTCTCCTGTTTGTTTTTATTTTTTAATAATAATACATTTGGATAATGATGCATGTCTCACACAGAACAAAATGTGTAAGGCTTCTCTCTTACAGCTTTAATACCAGCTCCACGCAGCTCAGGGGTCTTTCATTGTTCATTATCTGTGTCCGTGTACTGTGTGTGTGTGTGTGTGTGTGTGTGTGTGTGTGTGTGTGTGTGTATCATGAGGGTTGAATCTGGGTCAATGTGACAATGACAACTGAGTGTGGTTTCGGGCTCCATGCCAGAACAACTAGAGCAGGGCCGTATTCAGGCAGTTTAACACAACTGGTCGACTGTTTGAGACACAAGACGACAAAGAGAGAGAGTGAGACCTGCAGTCCTAGCTTGATTGTAAACTAGCTGTTAGCTTTTTTTAGTTAGCATAAACATTAGCTGTAGGCACCAAGCTAACTGGCAACGAACCACAGAGATTAAATATGCTGGTGACCATCTTAAATACATTTAAAGGGAAATGCCCACATTTACATTTCCATATTTTGGGGTCTAAACAACAGAGATGAGGACTTCAGTTCCAGACTTGGACTCGTGTCACACTTTAGTTGCAAACAAATGTGACAAAGACTTGAGACTTGACTTGATTTGAGATTTAGGACTTTTGCATAATCTTTTGTATTTTGGAAGCATTACCATGAGGAGCTGAAAGTCTTTCTCTCCACTTATGTTTATCATATTACTTCAACCTGCCGTTGTCCTCAGAGAGAGTTGAGATCTGAGTTGGACTTTCAGCAGGTATAAAAGGTTTGGGAATTACTCCGGTAGATTGCTTGAATTGGCAATCACAAAACAAGCATCAAAGGTCGCAACGGTATCCTTTAAAAAAATAAACTTGTGACACAAAAATTGTGTCAATAAAGTTGAGTTCACTTAAAATGTCTGACAACATTACATCGTGGATCCCTACAGAGGAAACCAAAATTTTAAGGACAAAATGCTGTTTTATCAAACAACTGTGACATCTCACCGTTCAAAGCCACCAAAGTTCATGGATGAAAGAGTAATTCTACGTCTCAGAACACGGGAGTTGCTGATATGCCACTGTTTGACTCTTTGAGTGTGTACTAACACACTTGAACACACCCATAACAAATAAACCTAACCAACAGATGCAGCAGGAGACAAGCGACTTCTGTTTGTACAATTCTACAATTCTCTTATCAGACTCTTTTATCCAAAGCGACGTACATCAGAGAGTAAGAACAACACAAACAAGGATCTAGAAAAAAGGGAACAATGTCAGTAAGAGCAAACGATCAGCTTTGAGTCTGATTGGACACACAGGTGCTGACAGGAAGTGACCAGAGGCAAAGCACAACATTGAGGGCAGTTCTTGAGAGCTCTAATCAGTATAGAAACCATCTTATAAGTCGTCGTTATCAAACAAAAACCATCGTCATTACCATCATCATCATCAATAATATGGAGACCATCATCATTAAGTTAGTAGGTATTCATGAAAGAGCTGGGTCTTTAGCTTTTTCTTAAAGGTGCAGAGGGACTCTGTTTGGTGAGATACATTTTGACTTTTTGGCAACAGAGTCTGGCAGCCTTGAAGAAAGCAATCTACTGCAATAAATATAACCTTTGTGTTCCTGTGAGACCTCTAGTAGGTTTTGTCACATCACCAGAATTTTAATCTTAGATAAGATTCGAGTAATAATCAAATAATATCGATATCTGTGATCCCAAAACAACATTTTAAAGTTACAGGCAAACTCCCACACAATGTCTAACTTTCAAACCTTTCTTTATTGGCAAACAGTTTGTAAAAACAGACAGGACTTCTTCATGTTTGTTGACATGCTTGCATTGTAAGATCCCCTGCCACAGGAAACGTTTTGATGTGTTGGTGTTGCTGTGTTCTCACCTCGTTGCCGATGATGTCGATCTTGTGCTGCACCTGGGGAACCCACTGACGCACGATAGCGAACAGCTCCGGGATCGTGGTCTGAGGATCCATGAGGATCTCCAAACAGGCCGGGTCATTTGGGTCAAAGAAGGTGAAGGCTGGAGACAGACGGAGATAAGAAATGTTAGAGTTAACACCCGAACAGGACTGGAAAGAGGGAAGATTGACACACAGGGAAAGAATGGAGGAAAAGTTTTGGAAGAACAGAAAACAGCGGATCAGGCAAGACGTTGAGGCCGAAAAGTTTCAGCCACCCTCATTGTGGGCGGCAGTAGCTCAGTCTGTAGGGACTTGGGTTGGGAATCGGAAGGTCGCCGGTTCAAGTCCCGGCACGGACCAAGTCCGGAAATTGGTCTGGTAGCTGGAGAGGTGCCAGGCCACTTCCTGAGCACTGCCGAGGTGCCCTTGAGCAAGGCACCTAACCCCCCCCCCCCCACAAGCTCAGGAGCGCCCGCCGTAGGGCAGCCCCCTCACTCTGAGACCTCTCCATTAGTGCATGTCCATAGGATCCTGTTTGTGCATGTGTGTGTATTTCAGTTCATGTTTGTGTAGCATGTTTACTAGACAGAGTGTAAAAAACGAATTTCCCCTCGCGGGATCAATAAAGTATAAATTCTTCTTCTTCTTCTAAATCAGAAGTAACCTGTGAGCTTTGCACTTTCTCTTCCTGCCAGCTCGGCAGTCTGAGCTCTGAGGGCGGATTTCATTTCACTGAGTGACTCGAATCACCTCGACAACAAACGTCACTTCACTGAACTGTCAGCGGCTCAGGAGTCCGTTAAGTTATTCAGACAGCCCCAGTTTTTTTGTCCACAGTCAGACTCAGAGTGGGAAATCATTTTAAACTGTTGTGTTCCTTTGTAAACACATTGAAGGGATGTTGAGACTCTGTGAACTTAGTATTATTTCACCACTCAATCAATGAGCTTCTGAAAGACTTTGGTGAAAGTGATTGGACAATTGATAAGCGGGAGGTGAAACAACAATCTCAGAACTCATCGGACATTATCTGATGACGATACAGCCTCTGGGATCTGTAGAGAGAACTTTCTAGGGCTTCCAGTGAAAGCAGCAGTTAGCTATAATGGGCTTCTGAAAAATGTCCATGGGTTTTATTTGTTAACAGAACGACTAGCAACTTGAGAAGCAAGACTGGAGTTAGAGTTATGCAGGATCGTCTAAGCACAGAGGCCGCCCCAAACAAAATCACCAACGACCTCCTCACCTCTGCAGATTCTAGTCACATCGGTATATTTATTCTCCTCGACCTCTTCCCAGCCTTTGACATGATCTCCCACGCCGTCCTCCTCAACCTCCATATATAGGCATCGCCGGAATAGCTCTCTCTTGGTTTCAATGCTACCTCTCAAACAGAAAACAGTCCGTCACCATCAGAAAATCCCGCTCCCACCCATCTCCAGCCAAACATGGTGTGCCTCAAGGCTCCATACTTGTCCCCCCCCCCCTCTTTATAATTTACATGCTCCATCTTGTTTGAAACGTTTCTGAACAAAAACACTCAGACTACAAACACAAACCAGAACTCTTCAAATGACACGAATGACCCTTTCACTGCTGTCAATTTGTGTCACATCAGTTTACTTATTCTCCTCGACCTCTTGCCATCCTTTGACACAATCTCCCACGCCGTCCTCCTCAACCGCCTATCTCACCACCTCGACACCACAACAATAGCTCTCTCTTGGTTTCAATGCTACCTCTCAAACAGAAAACAGTCTGTCACCATCAGCAGCTCCCGTTCCCCAATAATGGTGTACCTCAAGGCGCCACACTTGGACCCCCCCCCCCACTTCATCATTTAAACATGCTCCCTCTCGGTTAAAACGTTTGTGGACCAAAGCACTCAGACTACAAGCATGAACCAGAACCCTTCCAATAACAATAATTGTTTAAATTGAACCCTGATTCTGTATCTCTGGAATAAAAAACAAGCAAGGAAGAAAAATAAGCAAAAAGATCAGGTGTTCAACACATTACCTCTCCTGATTCTCATACAAAAATCTGTCAAAATAGCGACACTTTGCTGCCTAAAAGCAAGAAATTCAATCAGAATCCTCGTAGCAAGACTCTCACAAATGTTAATGTAAGAAATCGTCATAAATATTCAGATTAAACTTGTAGAAACAAAGTTCAGTTTCACATTTAGTGAGGACTGAAAATTGTCAGTCAGGCGGAGGAGAACTGCTCTGTATTCACTGCTGCACGGAGAGGGTCACACACACACACACACACACACACACACACACACACACACACACACACACACACACACACACACACACACACACACACACACACACACACACACACACACACACACACACACACACACACACACAGAGTTTATAATGGAGTTGGTCGACCCTGAGTTTGTCTCATGAATACCGATCACCCTGTCAGACATTCAGCAGTCATTTCAGAGCTTTTTAAACCTATTGATCGTTCAAAATGATACAAACTTTATGCACCGACAATCCTCTGCTGTTTATGACTCCAATTTTCTCTGCATGCATACTCTCTGTGTGTGTGTGTGTGTGTGTGTGTTTTGTATATCTGTGTGTGTCCTCTTAGAGATTCTGCAGATGTTTCTTCACTTCACTGTTTTGTGTTGTGTGTTTTAATGGGAATCAGAGGCTGAACTTTATTGATCCTCCAATTTTCAACAGTGATTTGAACAAAACATCGACCAGAAATATCAATGATGTGTGTGTGTGGTATTAAAGGTGGTGTTACAGTGTGTATTTAAGGTGGTATGATGTGTGTGTGTGGTATTAAAGGTGGTGTTACAGTGTGTATTTAAGGTGGTATGATGTGTGTGTGTGTGGTATTAAAGGTGGTGTTACAGTGTGTATTTAAGGTGGTATGATGTGTGTGTGTGGTATTAAAGGTGGTGTTACAGTGTGTATTTAAGGTGGTATGATGTGTGTGTGTGGTATTAAAGGTGGTGTTACAGTGTGTATTTAAGGTGGTATGATGTGTGTGTGTGTGGTATTAAAGGTGGTGTTACAGTGTGTATTTAAGGTGGTATGATGTGTGTGTGTGTGGTATTAAAGGTGGTGTTACAGTGTGTATTTAAGGTGGTATGATGTGTGTGTGTGTGGTATTAAAGGTGGTGTTACAGTGTGTATTTAAGGTGGTATGATGTGTGTGTGTGTGGTATTAAAGGTGGTGTTACAGTGTGTATTTAAGGTGGTATGATGTGTGTGTGTGGTATTAAAGGTGGTGTTACAGTGTGTATTTAAGGTGGTATGATGTGTGTGTGTGGTATTAAAGGTGGTGTTACAGTGTGTATTTAAGGTGGTATGATGTGTGTGTGTGGTATTAAAGGTGGTGTTACAGTGTGTATTTAAGGTGGTATGATGTGTGTGTGTGTGTGGTATTAAAGGTGGTGTTACAGTGTGTATTTAAGGTGGTATGATGTGTGTGTGTGGTATTAAAGGTGGTGTTACAGTGTGTATTTAAGGTGGTATGATGTGTGTGTTGTATTAAAGGTGGTGTTACAGTGTGTATTTAAGGTGGTATGATGTGTGTGTGTGGTATTAAAGGTGGTGTTACAGTGTGTATTTAAGGTGGTATGATGTGTGTGTTGTATTAAAGGTGGTGTTACAGTGTGTATTTAAGGTGGTATGATGTGTGTGTGTGGTATTAAAGGTGGTGTTACAGTGTGTATTTAAGGTGGTATGATGTGTGTGTGGTATTAAAGGTGGTGTTACAGTGTGTATTTAAGGTGGTATGATGTGTGTGTGTGGTATTAAAGGTGGTGTTACAGTGTGTATTTAAGGTGGTATGATGTGTGTGTGTGGTATTAAAGGTGGTGTTACAGTGTGTATTTAAGGTGGTATGATGTGTGTGTGTGGTATTAAAGGTGGTGTTACAGTGTGTATTTAAGGTGGTATGATGTATGTGTGTGGTATTAAAGGTGGTGTTACAGTGTGTATTTAAGGTGGTATGATGTGTGTGTGTGTGGTATTAAAGGTGGTGTTACAGTGTGTATTTAAGGTGGTATGATGTGTGTGTGTGGTATTAAAGGTGGTGTTACAGTGTGTATTTAAGGTGGTATGATGTGTGTGTGTGTGGTATTAAAGGTGGTGTTACAGTGTGTATTTAAGGTGGTATGATGTGTGTGTGTGGTATTAAAGGTGGTGTTACAGTGTGTATTTAAGGTGGTATGATGTGTGTGTGTGGTATTAAAGGTGGTGTTACAGTGTGTATTTAAGGTGGTATGATGTGTGTGTGTGTGGTATTAAAGGTGGTGTTACAGTGTGTATTTAAGGTGGTATGATGTGTGTGTGTGTGGTATTAAAGGTGGTGTTACAGTGTGTATTTAAGGTGGTATGATGTGTGTGTGTGTGGTATTAAAGGTGGTGTTACAGTGTGTATTTAAGGTGGTATGATGTGTGTGTGTGTGGTATTAAAGGTGGTGTTACAGTGTGTATTTAAGGTGGTATGATGTGTGTGTGTGGTATTAAAGGTGGTGTTACAGTGTGTATTTAAGGTGGTATGATGTGTGTGTGTGGTATTAAAGGTGGTGTTACAGTGTGTATTTAAGGTGGTATGATGTGTGTGTGTGGTATTAAAGGTGGTGTTACAGTGTGTATTTAAGGTGGTATGATGTGTGTGTGTGTGTGGTATTAAAGGTGGTGTTACAGTGTGTATTTAAGGTGGTATGATGTGTGTGTGTGGTATTAAAGGTGGTGTTACAGTGTGTATTTAAGGTGGTATGATGTGTGTGTTGTATTAAAGGTGGTGTTACAGTGTGTATTTAAGGTGGTATGATGTGTGTGTGTGGTATTAAAGGTGGTGTTACAGTGTGTATTTAAGGTGGTATGATGTGTGTGTGGTATTAAAGGTGGTGTTACAGTGTGTATTTAAGGTGGTATGATGTGTGTGTGTGGTATTAAAGGTGGTGTTACAGTGTGTATTTAAGGTGGTATGATGTGTGTGTGTGGTATTAAAGGTGGTGTTACAGTGTGTATTTAAGGTGGTATGATGTGTGTGTGTGGTATTAAAGGTGGTGTTACAGTGTGTATTTAAGGTGGTATGATGTATGTGTGTGGTATTAAAGGTGGTGTTACAGTGTGTATTTAAGGTGGTATGATGTGTGTGTGTGTGGTATTAAAGGTGGTGTTACAGTGTGTATTTAAGGTGGTATGATGTGTGTGTGTGTGGTATTAAAGGTGGTGTTACAGTGTGTATTTAAGGTGGTATGATGTGTGTGTGTGTGGTATTAAAGGTGGTGTTACAGTGTGTATTTAAGGTGGTATGATGTGTGTGTGTGGTATTAAAGGTGGTGTTACAGTGTGTATTTAAGGTGGTATGATGTGTGTGTGTGGTATTAAAGGTGGTGTTACAGTGTGTATTTAAGGTGGTATGATGTGTGTGTGTGGTATTAAAGGTGGTGTTACAGTGTGTATTTAAGGTGGTATGATGTGTGTGTGTGTGTGGTATTAAAGGTGGTGTTACAGTGTGTATTTAAGGTGGTATGATGTGTGTGTTGTATTAAAGGTGGTGTTACAGTGTGTATTTAAGGTGGTATGATGTGTGTGTGTGGTATTAAAGGTGGTGTTACAGTGTGTATTTAAGGTGGTATGATGTGTGTGTGTGGTATTAAAGGTGGTGTTACAGTGTGTATTTAAGGTGGTATGATGTGTGTGTGTGGTATTAAAGGTGGTGTTACAGTGTGTATTTAAGGTGGTATGATGTGTGTGTTGTATTAAAGGTGGTGTTACAGTGTGTATTTAAGGTGGTATGATGTGTGTGTGTGTGTGTGTGGTATTAAAGGTGGTGTTACAGTGTGTATTTAAGGTGGTATGATGTGTGTGTGTGGTGTTAAAGGTGGTGTTACAGTGTGTATTTAAGGTGGTATGATGTGTGTGTGTGTGTGTGTGTGTGTGGTATTAAAGGTGGTGTTACAGTGTGTATTTAAGGTGGTATGATGTGTGTGTGGTATTAAAGGTGGTGTTACAGTGTGTATTTAAGGTGGTATGATGTGTGTGTGTGTGGTATTAAAGGTGGTGTTACAGTGTGTATTTAAGGTGGTATGATGTGTGTGTGTGGTATTAAAGGTGGTGTTACAGTGTGTATTTAAGGTGGTATGATGTGTGTGTGTGGTATTAAAGGTGGTGTTACAGTGTGTATTTAAGGTGGTATGATGTGTGTGTGTGGTATTAAAGGTGGTGTTACAGTGTGTATTTAAGGTGGTATGATGTGTGTGTTGTATTAAAGGTGGTGTTACAGTGTGTATTTAAGGTGGTATGATGTGTGTGTGTGTGGTATTAAAGGTGGTGTTACAGTGTGTATTTAAGGTGGTATGATGTGTGTGTGTGGTATTAAAGGTGGTGTTACAGTGTGTATTTAAGGTGGTATGATGTGTGTGTGTGTGGTATTAAAGGTGGTGTTACAGTGTGTATTTAAGGTGGTATGATGTGTGTGTGTGGTATTAAAGGTGGTGTTACAGTGTGTATTTAAGGTGGTATGATGTGTGTGTGTGGTATTAAAGGTGGTGTTACAGTGTGTATTTAAGGTGGTATGATGTGTGTGTGTGTGGTATTAAAGGTGGTGTTACAGTGTGTATTTAAGGTGGTATGATGTGTGTGTGTGGTATTAAAGGTGGTGTTACAGTGTGTATTTAAGGTGGTATGATGTGTGTGTGTGGTATTAAAGGTGGTGTTACAGTGTGTATTTAAGGTGGTATGATGTGTGTGTGTGGTATTAAAGGTGGTGTTACAGTGTGTATTTAAGGTGGTATGATGTGTGTGTTGTATTAAAGGTGGTGTTACAGTGTGTATTTAAGGTGGTATGATGTGTGTGTGTGTGTGTGTGTGGTATTAAAGGTGGTGTTACAGTGTGTATTTAAGGTGGTATGATGTGTGTGTGTGGTATTAAAGGTGGTGTTACAGTGTGTATTTAAGGTGGTATGATGTGTGTGTGTGTGTGGTATTAAAGGTGGTGTTACAGTGTGTATTTAAGGTGGTATGATGTGTGTGTGTGGTATTAAAGGTGGTGTTACAGTGTGTATTTAAGGTGGTATGATGTGTGTGTGTGTGTGGTATTAAAGGTGGTGTTACAGTGTGTATTTAAGGTGGTATGATGTGTGTGTGGTATTAAAGGTGGTGTTACAGTGTGTATTTAAGGTGGTATGATGTGTGTGTTGTATTAAAGGTGGTGTTACAGTGTGTATTTAAGGTGGTATGATGTGTGTGTGTGGTATTAAAGGTGGTGTTACAGTGTGTATTTAAGGTGGTATGATGTGTGTGTGTGGTATTAAAGGTGGTGTTACAGTGTGTATTTAAGGTGGTATGATGTGTGTGTGTGGTATTAAAGGTGGTGTTACAGTGTGTATTTAAGGTGGTATGATGTGTGTGTTGTATTAAAGGTGGTGTTACAGTGTGTATTTAAGGTGGTATGATGTGTGTGTGTGTGTGTGGTATTAAAGGTGGTGTTACAGTGTGTATTTAAGGTGGTATGATGTGTGTGTGTGGTGTTAAAGGTGGTGTTACAGTGTGTATTTAAGGTGGTATGATGTGTGTGTGTGTGTGTGTGTGTGTGTGGTATTAAAGGTGGTGTTACAGTGTGTATTTAAGGTGGTATGATGTGTGTGTGGTATTAAAGGTGGTGTTACAGTGTGTATTTAAGGTGGTATGATGTGTGTGTGTGTGGTATTAAAGGTGGTGTTACAGTGTGTATTTAAGGTGGTATGATGTGTGTGTGTGGTATTAAAGGTGGTGTTACAGTGTGTATTTAAGGTGGTATGATGTGTGTGTGTGGTATTAAAGGTGGTGTTACAGTGTGTATTTAAGGTGGTATGATGTGTGTGTGTGTGGTATTAAAGGTGGTGTTACAGTGTGTATTTAAGGTGGTATGATGTGTGTGTGTGGTATTAAAGGTGGTGTTACAGTGTGTATTTAAGGTGGTATGATGTGTGTGTGTGGTATTAAAGGTGGTGTTACAGTGTGTATTTAAGGTGGTATGATGTGTGTGTGTGGTATTAAAGGTGGTGTTACAGTGTGTATTTAAGGTGGTATGATGTGTGTGTGTGTGGTATTAAAGGTGGTGTTACAGTGTGTATTTAAGGTGGTATGATGTGTGTGTGTGGTATTAAAGGTGGTGTTACAGTGTGTATTTAAGGTGGTATGATGTGTGTGTGTGGTATTAAAGGTGGTGTTACAGTGTGTATTTAAGGTGGTATGATGTGTGTGTGTGTGGTATTAAAGGTGGTGTTACAGTGTGTATTTAAGGTGGTATGACTCACTGTAGTCCTGGGGCAGAGGGGCCTGGGCGGAGGGGTGCACCATGGCTCTGCGGCGCGGCTCGTGGACCGGACTCTGGTACTGAGACACGGACAGCGGTTCCTGCTCCTGCTCGGCCTCCTGCTCCCTGCCGGTCAGATGCTCCTCGTCTTCCTCCCTCTCCTCTCTCTCCTCCCGCTCCTCCTCCTGCTCGTCCTCGTCTTCGTCGTCCACCTCCGCCCTCTCCTCGCCCTCCCCCTCCCTCTCCTCCTCTAGCCCGTACTCCTCATCTTCATCCTCCTCTTTCTCCTCCTCTTCTTCCTCCTCCTCCGTCAGCACCTCCTCCTCCTCCTTCTGGACCCTGCCCTCCTCCTGCTCCTCTCGGTCGTGCCTCTCCTTCTCCTGCACCTCCAGGTTCTCCTCTTTAGTCATGATGAGGGATGCTGCAGCTGGGCCTGTCACAGAGGAGGAAGAACACATTAATGTAAAATAAAAATCACATCTATTAATAAGAAGATTTTTCATCATGACATCAAACACTTGTGCAGCTTGAACGAATACCCGTCAAGTTTGAACAAGTGGTAACCTCTGGTTTTGAAATATGAAGCCAGACAGGAAGTGTAAAAAACTGCAGTTCCTCAAGTGTCCACTTGAGGCTGACTCCAAAACTCAATGAAGTAACTTTCAACTAAGGCAAGTTTATTCATGTCGCACATTTCAACAACAAGGCGATTCAAAATGCTTCACACAAGACAAGAGCATCATGACAGAGGAAAGAAAAGAAACATTCAAATAGAACATTTAAAAATCACTGAAATTATTAAATCTGAAAATATTCAAATAAAAATAATAAAAATTAAATTAATAAAAAAGAAGTTAAAAAGTTAAAAAAAATAATAATTACAGTGCAGAGTAAAAGTTTAAAATCGTATTAAAGCTGTTTAATTAAAGGCAGCTTTACTAAAAGGAGAAGGTTGGCTATCTTTTTTTAAAGATTTATCTTTTTGGGCTTTCATGCCTTTATTCTGAAAGGACAGTGGATAGAGTTGGAAGCCATGGGAAAAGTAGCAGCAAGTCGGATTGGAAACCGGGCCGCCTACTTGGAGCGTGCTAGCGGCGCCACTCTGCTGTGATCTGTTTCAAATGAGCATCAAGTCTGTTTTTCACAGAGATCGCTGCAAGCTGGACAGAGAAGATCGAGCCGGACAGGAAGTCAGTCAAGGGAATGCACAGAGCATCTGGTCAATTTCAAAATAAAACACCTTAAACCTCAGACTCCTGATCGTATGTTCCCCCGTGATCTTGTAGTTCTCCTGAGATCTTGTGAACCCGAAACTGAGACAGTGGGGCAAGGGGCTCCTCCCATTGGACAGAGCAAAACAGTGGCGCCACTATGTGGAAATTGTGTTTTAACTTTTGCTCAACCAGTAATCAGACCTGCGCATCAAACGCCTCATCAGGAGGTTTTTCAGCTGTCCAATCGAGGAGCAGCTCGGACTCCTCCTGTCTGAACCAGGACCGCTCTTTTTAGTCCTATAGTAACCATCTTCAGATTAAGACCGGCCCGGTCTGCTCTGCCTTCACTTCATCCACTCTTCTTCTCTGATCTGCAGCATCAGACGAGCGCTATGTTTAGCTCCTGCATGAGTGTGTGTGTGTGTGTGTGTGTGTGTGTGTGTGTGTGAGAGAGAAAGCAGGGATAATGTAAGCCAATTGAGCCACTGATTACAGAGGTAGCTAAAGACGCTAATGCTAACACTCAGTGTCCATCACCGGCCGGACTGGATGGATTCTGCTCTCCACTTTACAAAATGGACGAGGCGCTGAAATGCATCCAGGAGCCACTCCCTCCATCAGCTCAACATCTGTCTCCTCCGCCATCTAACGTATGAGTAAGGAAGGAAGGAGGAAAGGAAGGAAGGAAGGAAGGAGGAAAGGAAGGAAGGAGGGAAGCTAAATGTGCAGAATCCTTGAAATTCGTTCACATTTTTCTGGGATAATAATTCACTTAATGAAAACAGCAGACTGTGTCCCGGTCCAGTTCGTCTGCATCACCTGGAGTCTTTCAACACCACAAAGACACACACACACACACAGACGCACACACACACACACACACACAGACACACACACACAGACGCACACACACACACACACACAGACACACACACACACACACACACACACACACACAGACACACA